>NC_057801.1:21317391-21617391 GCF_018294505.1 Triticum aestivum
AACTTAGAGCCACCACTTGCTCTTTTATTCATGGACCACTATTTGAGATTTCAGAATTTGTTAATGGGCCAGGCCCATTATTTCTAACATCTTCATTGGTGTGTTAAAATATTTATTTCACGAGGCAAGACTGCAGGAGGAAGACAGTATTGAGCACATACTGATGCAATGCGAGGTGCCTAGAGAAACTTGGCACCGGTTCTTCTCTGCGGTGCAGATTAATTTCACAAGGCCATCCTGCTAGTATACCTTGGAGGACTGGTGGACTATGGTTGGAATGCTGTTTTCGATGCAGGACAGGAGTGGATTTGAGCTGCTGGTTACCTTGATCTCTTGCATATTTGGAAATAAAGTAATGCTATGTTCGCCAGATGTTGGTGTTGCAACTGATGGACCTCGTCTTACAAGATTTGAAGAATTGGAAGAAAGGCCGAGAAGGAGGTTTAGATAGATTTGTGAGAAGTTAGCCTCAAATGCAAGTTCCTTAGAAAAATATTATGACATTACTTTTTGCATGTTCTGAACTTGTCGCAAAATATAAATGTTGACAAAATGATTGGAGATGGTTAAGTGCATTCCAGAAGATAGTTCTGTTTTTCTGAGACCTGCATAAAAGATGTCATTTAAAAAAACTGACCCAAAAAGTTTTCGGGAAATCACAACCGAAATCACAACAGATTTTTTTTTTCCGAAACGGAGGCATAAGATTTGCCTCATCAATTAAATAAGAAGAGAATAGAGTTTAGAGTTTTACAACACCCACAAATACGGCATGACAATTACTCGCCCTTAAAAATATCTTCTAATTTCTTTGCACCCGCGGTCACCCAAAGCTTGGCCTCATCGATAATGGCAGTGAAAAGAATGGTCGTTGGCGCACTCTTATGACGAAACACCCGTGCATTTTTTTCATTCCAAATGGTCCAGGAGACAAGCATGATGAGAGAGGCCAAAGCTTGCCGGTTGGGATTGCGATTGTCGGTTCTCTTGTCCCACCATTCGTAGACGGATTCATCCGTGTGCCACTCGGATGTATCTATGTGCGCGAGACCAAGCCTCTCAATGAGAGACTTCCATATCCGAATTGTAAAGCGGCACTTGAAGAAAATGTGGGCACCCGTTTCTTGCTCCCTATTGCAAAATTTGCAGAGGCCACAATTTGGCCAACCTCGTCGCTGTAAACGATCGGCGGTCCAAATCCTATCTTGTATTGCCAACCACGCAAAGAATTTAACCTTTGGAGGTGCCCATGCCTTCCAAACCATACGGTCCAAGGGGGAAAGAGTCAAGCCTAGGAATTGAGCCTTGTACGCAGTGGCCGCCGTGTATACCCCGTCGTTCGCGTGCTTCCAGATGATGGTATCTTCGGTTTGCTCATGAAGGTGGACATCATTCAGGAGCATCCAAAGAGTTAAAAATTCCCGAATGTGGGCTGCGGTTACAACCGCGACTTGGTTGATCTTGAGTATCCAAGCATTCCCCTTGAGGGCCTCACGGACCTTCCAACTCTTTCTTTTCGAGGCCTCGAAGATGAGCAGTGCAATATCCTTAGGTTTGCGACCAAGGAGCCATGGGGAGTCCCAAAAAGGCGTTTTGGCACCATCTCCCACCGTGATAGTCGTAGAAGCATAGAAAAACTCGAAGTCCTCGAGGTGCAGGGGTTTCCCAGGCCAACCCATAATTTGCGGGGCTCGCTCCATTCATACCACAACCATCGAAGCCGCAAAGCACGTGCGAATTTGTCGGTGTTGAGCACCCCCAGGCCACCGTATTCTTTTGGTCTACAAACCACCTTCCAGTTGACCTTGCATTTGGCTCCCGTTGTCTTGTCCGCACCGGACCAAAGGAAAGCCCTCTCGATTTTGTTAAGGCTATCGAGGCAACCCTGAGGCACGACGAGGGGCGTGATGGAGAACACCGCTTGGGAGGAGATGACCGACCTAACAAGAGTCGTACGACCGATGGTAGTGATGTTTTGGCCTTCCCAGGAAACCAATTTTCCAGCCGCCTTATCCTCAAGGTATTGGAAATCCATCTTCTTAAGTTGCCAAACTGAAAGTGGGAGGCCAAGGTATTTGATGGGAAAAGTGGCCCGTGTTGCCGGCATGCTCTGAAGGATTTGCTCAAGGTCAAGGTGGTTGCAATGAATAGGCACAACCGAGCTTTTTTGGAAGTTGGAGCAAAGGCCCGTCACGTCCCCAAAGCCTCTCAGGATAGAGGCGAGATTGTCGATGTCCCGTTTGATGGGAGCCACAAAGACCGCCGCATCGTCCGCATAGAGGGAGCTACGCACCATGGACCCACGACCACGGATCTTGTGGAGGAGCCCTTTCCTCGTCACCATGTCAAGGATCTTATGCAAGGGTCAATCGCAAGGATGAAGAGGAGGGGGGAAATGGGGTCTCCCTGACGGAATCCGGGACCATGCTTGATCGGTGGACCAGGCAACCCATTTAACATAATCCGGGATGATGAAGATGATAACAGCGCGGCAATCCAAGCCCGAAATTTTGGGGGGAATCCCAACCGTTGGAGAAGCTCGAGGCAGTATCCCCACTTGACTGAGTCAAATGCCTTCTTTATATCAAGCTTGAAGAGGAGAGCGGGCGTTTTGCATTTGTGTAGACGTCGGGCGAAATTCTGAACATACATGAAGTTGTCGTGGATACTTCGCCTTTTGATGAATGCACTCTGGGCGTTGGAAACAAGGTCGTCCATGTGGGGGGCAAGTCGAAGTGAGAGAATCTTGGCAATGATTTTAGCGACGGCGTGGATGAGACTAATGGGTCTATAATCAGAGATGACTTCCGCGCTATCCTTTTTCGGCAGTAGAACCACATTGGCAGAATTTAGCCATTGAAGGTTGGAGGTGTGCAATGAATCGAAGCATTGGATGACCCTCATGATCGAATGCTTGATGATTCCCCAACACTTGTTGAAGAACATCCCCGTGAAACCATCCGGACCCGGCGCCGTATCGTTTGGCATCTCCTTTATAGCCTCCCAAACCTCCTCCTCGGTGATGGCAGAGTCGAGGTCTTGCAAAGCATGGCTCTCGATGCCCAGCTCCTCCCAGTTGAAGTCGTTGTTGCTCGTGCTTGCCCGACCCATGACCTTGGAGAAGTGGTTGTGGATGATCTTCTCCTTTTCCTTGTGCTCGGTCACCCAACCCTGTGCATGCTTTAACCGGTGAATGTGGTTTTTTCGCCTACGGGCATTGATGCGACGGTGGAAGAAGTTGGTGTTGGCATCACCCTCCCTCAGATTTGTCAACCTAGCACACTGGTGTTTTCGAGCCCGATCAAGGACCGCCAAGCTAACCACTCTTCGCTTAAGTCTAGCACGAAGGTCTCGTTCCGCCGGGGAAAGGGTCCTACTCTCCTGTGCAATATCCAAATGTAGGATCACAAGGTGAGCCGCATGAAGCTGGATCTTGGCCTCGGAGAAAAAATTCTTGCTCCACTCAGTAAGCCGTATCGCAGTTTTCTTTAGCCTGTGATGGAGTATTTGGAAAGGCTCTGTATGGTTGACTCGCTCATCCCACTCCTTTTTTTGCAATGCGGAGTGGGACATGGCTTTCAACACACACGTGTTACATGCTTTATCATCTTCCCTCTCGGATCATTGCCCCCTTCTGCTCGCCGACGATAAGGGGCCTAGACGGCCATGTTCTATCACAACAGATTTCGAAACCCAAAAACTAGTAGCCTAGCACTAGCCTCCTCAGCTGTGCCTTGACACCAGTGGCGGAGGAAGGAGTAATTTTCAGGTGTGGCAGAGTTTATGAAGGAGAAAACCATGTATAATATAATTTTGAAAGAACTTACCAAATACTACAACACAAGTTGAAAAGCTAAATTTTAACGTTCAAAATACCTCAATACATGAAAATGATATGGATGATTGTTCACTAATTTACTAGTCCAAACTAATTATTGAGTCGTCTTTCATCAACGGGAAGTCACTAGAATAAATGTACACATGATTATAACTAGAGAAAACCGGAGAACATACAGTCATACATACACGTACTTAATCCAATCCAGTCTAGTTGATTGGGGTGCCGTCTGCTCACCCTTTTTTTAGAACAAAGGCTCAAGAAGAGCCCGACCTTTGAATTAACAAAGCGGTCAGGATTACAACCACCTCATTACAAGCTCGAACAAAAAAAAACAGAAACACGGCAAGATACAAGGGTGTTGATAGGCAGCTCTCAAAACCTCACACACTGCAGCTAGTAAGATAGCACATGATAAGCACAAGCTGAAGCACAAAGAGGCCCTCGTCCACACAAGGATCACCCGGGGAGAAGAAATGGGGCTCAGGGAAGCACCCGCAGTCGACGATAGGATATGTCGGCACCAAACAACCAAGGTTCTGGAACAACATCACCATCCATTCCCTCAGTCGAAGGAGGCCCCTGCCTCCTCGCCTGGCTCCAAAGGCGCCGAACCGTCAACATATGAGGTTGCTCACCCTAGAACATGGACGAAGGATGCAACCAGAAGGCAACGAAAGAGTAGGAGCAGACACTACTGGGAAAAGGCCTACTAATGGCGCACCAGTTTTGCCTACTAATGGCGCACTACTGGTGCGCCATTAGTATCACGCCACTAGTATTTTTACTAATGGCGCACCACTGGTACGCCATTAGTATCTGGTATACTAATGGCGCACCACGCAGTGCGCCATTAGTATGGAACACCATGCGCCATTAGTATGCTTCCCAGGGGCCATACGTAACCATGTGCTTTGTCATACTAATGGCGCACTCTGTAGTGATGCGCCATTAGTATCCTTTGTCATACTAATGGCGCACCTTGAGGTGATGCGCCATTAGTATGAATATTAGTTTTTTTTTACTTTTTTGATTTTTGCACAGGTTACAAAATATATTATTGGACAGAATATAGACAGTAGCACACAACAACAACAGATTCATCGAATACAATAGAAGATTAGTCTCCGAATACAATTCATCATATTAGTCTCCGAATTCAAAAGACCGAACAAAGATAAAACATTACAAGTCTCGAGACCGCGAGTATCGAGTTTGTCTTCACATTACAAGTCGGTATCGATCATCTAAACTACCATCACATAGAAGAGAGCTACGGTCATCACGATGAGCATCATCGCGATCAAATTGGTCTTCATCCGGTTCCTCCAACGCTCCCTCCTCTCTCCCGCTAGATAGCGGGCATATCTAGATTCCGCCTCCGCCCTAGTGGTGTACCCTTTGTAACTGTTACCGCTAAAACGGTGAACCTGTCTCCGACACTCCTCCCAGTCGTCGTAGACTCCGGGAACCTTACCCTTGTACACGACATACGACGGCATCTCTATGCACAAGCCAAACAACAGACATTACATAAGCAATATGTAAGTATGCAACAAAAGGATCAGAAGAGAAAAGCAAGACATTAATAGCATGATTCATGGTCCTACTAATAAATAGCATCGATTACATCTAAGTTGAACGACTGTCCAAACCAAAGAGACATACGAATTCATTAAAGTTTAATTACAACATGAGCCAATCAATGTTTCAAAACTACACATCACTACTTTTGACTCGACTCATGGGACAGGAGCGTGGATGAAGCCGCCATCTGTCGTGATGGTCATGAAATCGCGGTCGTTGTCAGCCTGCATTTGTAGCGTTCCGTCTATCTCACTGTTGGACGGTTGATATCTGAGGAAGAACTGCCCCGAGGTATGAAGGACATCTTGATGGATGATGTCCGCAAACTCCGACTGGATGCGAAAGAATTCTTGTCTGATGTCCGCGTCCTGGATTACCGACAAGCTCGCTGCCCAATCTTTGAGATTATCTGGTAGCAGAAGGTGATGATGGTCCGTTACGATCGCCCGCATGTGATGGAGGGCGTAGTAGGCATCCTTCTGACCGCCAGGCGGCTGCTTGACGCAGCAGAACTTCGTATTGTGGGAGAACATGTGCTTGCCGTACTTACAAACTGCCCTGGTGAAGGTGCCTCCAAATTTGGCATAGCCGGGGAGAACATCATCAAGAACTTTCTTGATATTTGTGTGGTCTATCTTGGAGTCACGTTTCGGGTCGAAATACGTGGCCATGGAATATTTCGGGCTTAAGAGGATGAGTGTGCAATGTGTGTCACTGCACAGAACACGGAATGTTAGAAAAAAAAGAACGATTGAAATCTAAGAAATCATATGTTACGGGGCGGTTAAGGGATGACTTACTCGGGAAAGTAAGCCACAAGGAAGTTATCCTTATCTGGGTTTGCCAGAATGACGCCTTCGAGGTGTGAACTCGTGACTTGGCGGTCCCCAGTGCTGCTCAAGAGCTTGCCACGCATGTAGAAGGGATCGACTATCACGATGTCCGGGGTCTTGTCTCTAAAGATCCGCATCTCCATACTCAGCGAAAACAGCTGAACGAAGGTGTAGTGCAGCGGATGAAGGTTAAACATAGCAAAGATGTCATCAAAGTGCAGGACGATCGTACCCCCGATGTTGCCATCCACAAAGCCCTTGCCCTCTGGCACCTTGGCCACGAAAACCGGGTATGCCAGATCATTCTCTCTGAGACGCCGCTTCTCCAAAGAAAGAACACTGTCGTGCAGACTCCACATAGCACCGGTTGCAGCATTGAGCATATTTGTCAGTAGCATTGCCCTACCCGCCACATGCACCCTCCTCGAGATATCCTTAGGTGAAGGTGGCCCGTCCTGAGAACGGATCAAACTCGGTGCCGGCTGGCTCGCACCGGCGCCCTTGTTTGTCTTTCGTTTCTGTCCCTTCTTCTTGATCTGCTGTAATGTGACCGAGTTCTGCTCACATACTGCCCTCTTGAGCGTGTTGGGGCTGATAATATTTCGCACCTCAGCTATCTGAGGCTCGGTGAAGGCGGGAGCTGGAGGAGTCTCCTGAGAACTGAACGCCAGACGACGCCTGTTGCAATTGGCTTTCTTCGCCGTACCAGCTAGATCGCGGTCATCTTGGTTGCGTTCTTGAGAAAGAGGCCCACAGAACTCGTCAGCGTACCCATGTTTGGCAAAGTACTTATTGACGTTGGTAAATGTACCGTCGTCGCTGCCATGTTTTTTCTACTGCTAGGAATAACATCACTCATTGGAAATGAAAATCTCAGTACCAGCATTTTGAACTTTGAAATGAAATACAGTAGTAGTATTAGTAGTATATGGAGTAGTATCTTGTCTGTGTGCTATCTGAAGCAGAGCATGGAAGCAAGTTTTGCCTCAGAGACCGCAAAAGCTATGTTTTTTCTCAATTCAGATATCTAACCACAAAAATTGGATATCTTGTCAGTAAAACAAATAAATTCAAATTATGAGGCGAGATAAAGCTGCATAGGTATGAAAAGAAGTAGTCTACACTGTCAAAATTCAGAGACTAATTACCGTTAGACACATCAGCTATTTCGGTGTCACTAGGTTCAGCAGCAATGTCATCTTTAATCACATCACTAGATTTAACAATTCTAGAAGACTTGTCTTCCTCTTGATATCTTGGAACTAGAAACTCACAAACATCTTTAAAGCCTGTATTTTTTTCTGAATGAACTCTTCCGTTGCAGCCACAAGATTGGCAGCATGTTTAAGTTTTACGACACTCATCCTACCATAATCAGTACTAACTCCCTCCCCTTGCACCCAGCAATTTACGCTAACCAAGCACCTGCATCTACAGATGCTCCATCCACTTATGCAGAATAGAATCGATCACACAAGACACAAGGTTAAGCAGAATAGAATCGATCACACACACATACACGAGAAATTTGCACTAAAAACAATGGCTGGACAAAATACATAGTGGAGGCGCGGCCCAAGCATAGTGGAGGCGCGGGCGCGGTGCGGTGAGCGCGCCTGGGCGGGGCCAGGGCGCGACCAGGGGCCGAGGGGAGCATGGGGTGTGGTGGTGCGACAATCTACGGCGACGAAATCGAAGGGGGGGGAGGGGAACCGGTGCAACTCACCGAGAGGAAGACGATGACGAGCTCGTGCGGGGCCGGGGTTGACGAGGTGACGTGGATCGACGGTGAGGCCGCGGTGGCCGGAGGTGGAAGAAGGCGCAGACGCCGTAGACGGTGGAGGCGTCGGTGTCGTAGAGGCGCCGGAGACCTTGCCCTGCGAGACAGAGAAGGGTCATCAGCTGCGCAGGCGGGGGGCAAGGGGAGGAGGAGGAGGGTCAAGGGGAGGAGGAGGGTCGGGGGGGCGTACGGTGCTACAATTGTAAGGAAGTATCTGCGTCATCAGCACGTGACAGTCGTGAGACTTCATCCCTCTGAACTTGTGCTTCGCTGGGTCTAGGTATCTGCTTATCTTCCCCGCGTAACCGTAAGGAAGTTTTACTCCTACGAGGCAGGTGAAAAACTGCTCGATCTCCTCCTGACTTAGAGTGAAGCACGCGGGAGGGTAGTCATTTCCGGTCTTCTTGGCCTTTTTGCCTTTGCGTCGACTTTCTGTGTCCTGCTTCGCCTCATCATCATCATTAGCGTGAAGCTCCTTCCTGATGCCCATTGATTTCATGTCTGCCCTTGCTTTCGGCCCATCTTTGGTCCTCTCTGGCATGTTGAGCAGGGTACCAAGCAGACTCTCGCACACGTTCTTCGTGATATGCATGGCATCAAGGCTGTGAGGCACACGGTGGATCTTCCAGTACGGCAAGTCCCAGAAAACAGACCTCGTTTTCCATACCTTCAGCAGCGGCTCTGGCGCCTTTTGCTTCTTTCCCGGCTCTGGTGCCTTTTGCTTCTTTTCCGGCAGTGGGCAATCTTTCCAATTTTTCAACAGCTCGTCTATTTCCTCACCGCTCCTCGTACATGGGCGTCTTCGGGGTTCGGTTTCACCATCAAACAGATCCTTGCGTTTCCTCCACGGGTCATCGTCGCGAAGCCACCTTCGATGTCCCATGAACACGGTTTTCGAAGACCCGGGATATCTATCTAGCTGGCGATATGTTGTGTCATCCATGCACCTTACGCATCCAGAAAATCCGTGGACCACCTGCCCCGCGAGATATCCGTAACCGAGATAGTCGTGCGCCGTCGTGAGCAGTGCTGTTCTCATAGGAAAATATTCTTTCTCTGCGGCGTCCCATGTATTGGCTGGCATTTTCCACAGCGTGTCTAGCTCCTCTTTCAGCAGCCCCAGATACAGATTGATGTCATTCCTTGGTTGTTTCGGCCCTTCAATTATCATACTAATGTGAATGTACTTCCTCTTCATGCACAACCAGGGGGGAAGGTTGTACATCCACACAAACACAGGCTAGGTGCTATGTGTGCTTCTCTGGCTGCCAAACGGATTGACTCCATCGGTGCTCGCGCCCAGCACGATGTTCCTTGGATCCTTCCCAAATTTTGGGTCTTCGAAGTTCAACGCTTGCCACTGGCTCGCATCCTTAGGGTGACTCAGCATCTTGTCTTTTTTATTTATCTCCGGATCATTTACGTGATCTTCCCGCTTCTTCTCCTCCCTATCCGCGTGCCAACACAGGAGCTTTGCTACCTTGGGATCCATGAAATACCGCTGCAAACGAGGAGTGATCAGAAAGTACCACACCAATTTTCGAGGAGCTTTCTTCCTCTTCTTGTATCGAGTGACGCCGCACACCGGACATATGGTAGACTCCGCATGCTCGTCCCGATAAATGATGCAATTGTTCATGCACACATGGTATTTCACGTGCGGTAAATTCAGAGGACACACGATTTTCTTCGCCTCCTCGAAACTGGTCGGGCACTTGTTCCCCTTGTGAAGTAGTTCGTGCCAGAATGACATGTTCTCGTCGAAGCATGCGTCGGTCATTTTGTGTTTTACCTTCATCTCCAGAGCCATGAGCGTTACTTTTAGGCGGGTATCCTCGGGCCTGCATCCTTCATACAATGGAGTAACCGCGTCTATCTCCAGTTTATCCAGCTTGGCTTTCTCTCGGGCGGCAGCTCTTGCGTTATCCGTCTGCTTGAGAAGCAGCTCTTGAATATGAGGGTCCTGCACCCAGCCTCCATCGTCGTCTGCTCCGGCATCTTCATCTTCATGATCATGCCCTTCGTCTTGATCTTCCTCATCATCATGTCGGCATCTTCTACATGATGACCGTGTACAGCATCACCGTCGTGATCATGTCCTAGAGATTCTTTGTCTTCTCGCCCGCCCTCGCCGCGGTAGTTGTCTTGTTGCCCTTCCTCAGTTCTTGCCCGCCCCCCATGGACGACTTCATAGTCATCTTCATCACCTTGCCACCGATAGCCATCCATGAAACCACGCAAGAGCAGGTGGTCCCGCACCTGCCCGGAATTCGGGTCCGCAATAAGGCTCTTCAGCTTGCATCTTCGACACGGACATCTTATCTCCGTCTCATTCTTTTGAAGCATCTCGGCCATCGCGGAGCTCAAAAACCTATTCACGATGCCTTCGGTCATCGTGCGGATCACGGTCGCCTACGGGGTAGAGCAAAACGATATTTTAGAACCAAGAAAAAATTTGGCATGACTTTCCCTAAAAATAGGACCAAAAAGAATGCATAGTGCCAAAATTCTCGCCGAAACGGAAATGAATCAACATTCTGGCAAAATATTGGCAACTATCGCATTTCAAATACCGGTACCTGCAAACACAAACATATATGCAACACCACAAACATACATAGATCTAGCTAGGCCACAAAAAGTGCATGTGCACGTTGTTGGAGCGAGCTAGCACTAGTGCAGAACCGGCCTTTAGTGCCGGTTCGTAACGGCCTTTAGTGCCGGTTTGCCAACCGGCACTAAAGAGTGGGGACTAAAGGCCCCCCCTTTAGTACCGGTTAGTCACGAACTGACGCTAAAGTGACACCACGTGGCACGAGCCAGACCCGTGTGCGCGTAGGATATTAGTACCGCTTGGTAACACCAACCGGTACTAAATGTTGGGGGGGGGGGGGGTTGGCTTTATTTTCCATTCATTTTTTTGTTTGCTGGTATTTCACGATACTACAAATTGTACACGTTATGCATATATATAAATAGATTTTCTCGTACGTAGAACCGCATATATATATATATATATATATATATATATATATATATATATATATATATATATATCATCGAATGTCTCACAACCAACACCATTAATTATTCACACATACACATGTATATATACATATACAATTTCTCCTACATATGTTGCCTTTGGTGCCTCCGGAGCATGATGACAAGTGGTTCATGGGGGCGGTAGCGGGTAATAGTATCTCTTTTGGGATCTATGACCTGGTCGAGCAAAAATCCGGCTATTTCCTTTTGAAGTGCTAGTATGCGGTCCGATGGTAGGAGCTTATCCGGCACCTCTCTGAACTGTTAAGAAGGAGATCAATATGCATGTGTGTTAGTTGTGTGACTAGATATCGATAATGGTGTGAATAGTGTTCTGACAAACGTACCCAGTCCTGTCTATCAGATCTGGTCCTTTCGCACGTCATCATGCTAATGTTCTCGCAAACATAGAATGCACAAAGATTATTCCCCGGCGCCTGCTTCAGGGCTTTTACGAGAATGGAATTGAATCAGATAATGATTAATCAATCATGATAATTAATTAATGATATTGAAACAAGAATTAAAGAGATGGTAGCTAGCTAGTACTACTCAATTACTTACCTTTGGTCGATGCCAAAACAACTTTTTTGCCCAATTGCCTGGAGTCACCTTGATGAACTTTGCCCATGCCCTACCCGCCGGCAAAGAAAACTAATAAAGGGGTTATTAAATAGTTCATATCAGGAAATGATGAACTAATAATAGGCCGAGATATAGTTAATAATGATTGAAATTACCTGTTGACTATCCCCTTCACGATGGTGAAGTCTTTATATGCTTTAGTTAGTGAGTCCAGTAATTCAACTTTTCCTTCATCAACTTTAATGTCTAACAAGACCCGGTGCCAACTGCATGCGCACACGTTTGCATGTCTTAATTAAGCGGGCATGTGCATAAAATTAGTCAACTACCGTAAACCGTATACACTTAATTATTAACATCTAGCTAGCTAGTAAGCAAAAACAGAATTTGTAGTACAAGACAGTGTGACTCACGGGAAGTTGTAAGGAAGTAGTATATCTTTATTGGTATTGAGGCGCTTCAAAAACTCTAGTATGCTTTTCTCTACACCTTCTTGATAATATGAAATCTGCCATATGTCCTCATTAATGGTATTTGGGTCAATGAACCCAATGCCATAGCGTCCAGATTTTTTCATTTCATACATCTTCATCCTGCATATAATAACACAGAAAAAGAATATAGTGAGGATAATTACATGTAATGATTAATCAAAATTATCACTACATAACTAGCTTGAGACTTAAATTACAGAAAGAAATCACTTACAGACAATAGCAACTGACGATAGACTTGTCGAGTGCGTCTTGATTGTATAACTGAAATAGTTCTGGATACTCAATGGCCAGAGCTTTCTCATGGTAATAATGCTCATGCTTGACATTCACCATGAGGGACTCTCGATTGGAAATCTTGGTAATGTTCATGTACCATTGATGCAATTCATACATTCTCGTTGGGAGGTCCTTGACCTTGTCTGGATGGACCAAAGGTTGGCCCCGGACATATTTCCATGCTATTTCCGATTCTCCAAGCAGAGGCATGGGCTCGATTTCAAGGAGTTGTCCAACAAAGACATTGAGCATTTGAGCCTGCATTATATGATCATCTGTTATTACCACATCGCCATTCTGGGGAACGCTAACGGTTTGCCCACAATAATATTTGGCGCGCGTACTCCTCTCATGTGTTGTTGGCACAACAAGAGGGGGGATCGCTTGCGCCGCCTATTGTCCCAATTAGGGAACGGTTTTCCCACAGTTTTTGCCAGCTGCTTGTTGGCTCGAGCTCGATCTCGCTTCCTTCTTTAGCCGTTCTCGATGTAGTTTCCTGATTTGGCGCTCATAGTCCGAGTCAACGGGCTTGCGATCTGGTTCTCTAGCCATATGAATGAAGTGGTCAATTACTTTCTCAGGCACTTTCTCCTTTGGCGGCGGTGCCGGTTTCGGTCCAAAATGGGCGTCCACTTGGGCTTGCACTATGGATGTGTTTTGCTCCTTAGTCATGTTGTAAGGCCTCTGAGGAAGAGGAGCGAGGCTTGGACCATATTTATATCGCTTGTCTCCGCCTGTACTTCTTGAACTACCTTGACTCGTAGCGCTACGCACCAAAGCTGCGGCATGTCTCTTCTGCGATTGCTGAGACGGCGGAGACGACTGACGTGGCTGAGTTGGACCAGGAGAAGTGGCCTGACGATGTGACGGACTTGAAGCAGGAGGTGTGGCCTGACACGGTGCCGAACTTAAAACCGGAGAAATGGCATGACGCTGTGCCGGACTTGAAATCGGAGGAGTTAGCTCACGCGTTCGGGGACTTGGAGGAGGTGGCGGACTTCGAGAAGGAGTCGCCTCACGCGTTCGTGGACTTGGAGGAGCGGGAGTTTGCTGACTCGGTGGCGGACTTCGAGGAGGAGTCGGCAGACGATGTGGTGTCGGTGGACTTCGAAAGATGATGCAATCCTTTCTCCATAGGATGATACGATGTATGGCCTCTCCCAGTGTGCGCTCGTCTTCACCTCCAGGAATGTCAAGCTATAGCCCCGAATATGGGTCCACCACTTCATCAACCATGACACGAGCATAGCCCTCTGGAATCGGGATGCAATGGAAGGTTGCTTCAGGGGTAACTGAAAAAGCAATGCCGTCCGCCACCTTCATGGATATGTTCTACATTTTGGAGTGTAGCTCACAGTTAGTGTTCTCTTTGATGTCATCCACAGGGTGTGTATCCAGCAGTGTGTCGCCTGGGGCAGAACCAATGCTGCTTCTCGGCATGGATGGGACAGTGCTATCCAATGCTGGACGATCATCCGCTTGCTGCTGCCGCTGCTGAGACCCCCTTTCCTGGCTAAGTGACTCGATTTGCTGCTGCTGCTGCTGGAATTTGAGTGCCAGGTCGGCGTGCCTTGCTTCTAGGCCTTGAAGGCGTTCTGCGTCCTGCTTCCTATGCTCCTCCTCTAGCTTCCTTTTCTTCTCCTCCTCCATCTTCCTTCTTGCACGGGTCTTGTAGTCCTCATTCCATTCTGAAAAGCCCTCATACCAGGGAATAACGCCCTTGCCTCGTGTTCTTCCCGGGTGTTCAGGATTTCCTAGGGCGCGCGTAAGCTCATCGTTCTCTCTGTTGGGTGTGAACACCCCCCTTCGAGCTTCTTCTATTGCCTCAATTATCTTTTGTTCGGCTCCTTTTAGATTTGCCTTCCGTGAAACTTCGCCTGTCTTCGGGTCCAACGCCCCCCATGCGCATAGAACCAAGTTCTGCACCCGGGGGGGCGCAGTTCCTAGTAACCGGAGTGACCCCTGCATCCTCCATCTCTTGCTCATACTTATCCCACTTAGGCAATCCCACCGCGTAGCCACCTGGACCCAGCCAATGGAACTCCGTCTTTTTTGCGGCATTTGCCTTGTTTTTCATCGACCGTTCCTTAGATAATTCTGAATCCTTGAAGGTCATGAAATCGTCCCAGTGTTCTCTATGCTTCTCCAGTGTTCCCGTGAAATCTGGAGTCTTCCTTTCATTAGCGAGGTAGTTGGCCCATACAGTTTTCTTGTGGGTGTTGAATGCAATTACCATCTTCTTAAGAGCAGCGGCCTTCACTTTCTCCACATCTGCTTTAATGAAATGATCTGGTAGGGAGAAATGTTCCATCAGAGATTTCAAAAGGTCTTTTTTGGCTCTGTCGTCGACCCAGGTAACACCTGGACGTTTAGTCTTTGGCTCTTAGCATTCTTGAATGGAGATCGGGAGTTTGTCCTTCACAAGAACTCCGCACTGACGAGTCCACTTGTCTGCAACATTCTTAGGCGTGAGGGGTTCGCCACTAAGTTTGGTGGATTCGATGTGGTACTTTACACCATCCTTCAACAATCTGCCCGGGCCTCGCTTTGTCTTGCTGTCTGTAGAAGCAGATTTGCTCGATCCGGAGGGCTGAAAGAAGAAAGATGGATTCATTAATATATCTTCAATAAAAAAACCATGTGATGATCACCATGATGCATGCTTATATAAATATACCTCGCCGGTAGTCTTTGTTATTTGAAGATCAGCATTGTCTGTGTCATCACAAACATTGTCTGTGTCATCATAATCATAATCATAGTTAATGACTTCATCAGCTCAGTCGTCGAGATCGAATATCTTTTCATCACCCTCTCCGGTATTGTTCAGATATTGGGAGCCGTCATCTGCTTCATTCAGATCATCTAGCCTGTGAGGGCTGTGTATGATATCGAACAATTCCTCTTCTCTCTCTCTGTCGGTATTGTCCGCCATAGCTTTTACTTTACTAATACAGAAGAAATATAAAACAATTTAGTATTCAAATTACAATGCATGGATGCAATTAATCAATAAGGAAAAACTGAATCTCGAATACATCGTCTCGAATATATAATCTCGAATACATCATCGTCTTAATATATATAATCTCGAATACATCGTCTCGAATATTATATATCGAATACATCACTGGCTAGGTATCTAATGAAGATCGAGTACTACAGAAGAATCTAGGGCGCCACTCGCGGTTCTTGGGGCGCGGGCGGTGGACACCCAAAGAGAAGGAACCATCACAGGATCATATCTCTGGTCATCTGCCCAAAGAACCTGCCAAGTAGTGGAGAACCTGACGTCGTCCATAGCAGCCAGGTAGTGATGGACGTGCTCATCTTCCTCCCTGACACGGCGACGCACCACCTCCGGCGGGGCCGGCTGCCTCTGCACCGAATGTGGCCCACGCGAACGCCACCAAAGGAGATCAGGGTCGACGACGGGACCCGAGGTCGGGTTCCTCACCAAGCGGCGTGCCCCTCCAGGTAGCACCTCCCAGTGCCAGCCTGGCGGAGCACAGTCCCGGACATGGGTCCTCTGAAGCAGGACGTCACCGCGAACGGGTCGACGACGAGGATGTGGGTCGGGCATATCGTCGAGAACAAATACTATATGCCTGCAAAAAGTATTATTTTTTAAATGATTGGATTGTGATAACTAAAATTCTATATATATGCAAATTCTAACAATTTGACATTAATCTAATTCATCTAACTAAAACTAATTCTAAAATTTCCTGATTATATAACTAACATTTCTATAACAATTCTAATATTTATATAACTAAAAAACAGAAAAATTGCTAACATTTCTATAAATATTTCTATAACTAAAAACAGAAAACATTTGTAACATTTCTATATAACTAACATTTCTAATATTTATATTACTAAAAAACAGAAAAATTGCTAAAATTTCTATAAATATTTCTATAACTAAAAAACAGAAAAAATTTATAACATTTCTAATATTTATATTACTAAAAAACAGAATAATTTCTAACATTTCTATAACTAAAAAACAGAAAAATTTATAACAAACAAACTAGTGTGTGTGTGTGTGTAGTGTGTGTGTGTAGTGTGTGTGTGTGGACATGACGGCTGGGGCGAGCTCACCAGCGAGGCGACGACGGGGCGGCGACGACGGGGCGGGGCAGGGCGCAACGACGGGGCGGCCGGGGCACGGCGACGGGGACGACGGGGACGACGGCGACGGGGACGGCCGGGGCGGCGACGTCGACAGGAGCGGCAACGAGGGGCGGGGACGGCCGGGGTCGGCGACGAGGGGCGGGAGCGGCGACGTCGACGGGGACGGCATCGATCGGGGCAGGATGGCGCGACGGAGGGAGGAAACAGAGGAAAGAAACAGAGGGAAAGTGATTTTTTTTCAACTGGTGTATATATAGGATGGACCTTTAGTACCGGTTGGAGCCACCAACCGGTACTAAAGGTCTGTTTTGGTCAGGCCAAGCGGCAGGAAGCGCCCCCCTTTAGTACCGGGTGGTGGCTCCAGTCGGTACTAAATCTGGCTCCAGGCGGTGCGCAAGTTTAGTCCCACCTCGCTAGCCGAGGGGCTACCGCACTGGTTTATAAGCTCAAGTGCGGTAGCTCTCTCGAGCTCCTCTCCTAATCAGGCCTACTGGGCCTACCTGTTCTCTTCTGCCCTGTAGGCCTACTGGGCCTTTGCGGGCCTACATCCTGCCCCAACAAAAGGTTGGGTTCCTAGTCGTATGCTGGCCGCTTTGTCCCAGTAGGCGGCCTTTTTTATTTTCTTAATTTTTTTCGCTTTATTTATTTTTGTTTTATTTATTTTGAGTTGTTTTTTGCTGTATTTAGAGTTTCTTTGTGAATATTTTTGCTTTAGGTACAAACATTACAAACTTCCTTTTAGTGCCGGTAGTTTTGAAATTTGAATAGTTTAAATTTTGAATTATTTGAAATTTGTGTGAATCACTAGTTTGTGAATAACTTAACTTTGAAAAAAGATTTTTCAATGATTCTTTTTTCTTATGTTTAATATTAGTGTGTTTTATCATTATATTCAATTTGGTAATGCTTAGATTATTTAAAAAATGAAATGCCTTTGTAACAGTTGAGTTTTCGTCGGAAACCCTGATACTTCGAAAGAGATTATACATTTTGTACATGAAGTGCATCCAGTTTTTGCCGTAACCCTCTCTACTTTTTAGCACATGCTATTTGTATGAAATTATGATAGCATGCCAACTTTCAACCTTTTCCGAGTTTATTTGAAATGCTTTTCAATTTCAGGGTCATTTAGCTGGAAAAAATCAGTAAATGCATGAAAAGAATTTGTTTGCACATAAAATGTCTTCGCATTTCAAATGCCAAAACACATAACTACCCTAACTATTATAGACATTCCCTCCTGGGTGTGAAACACAGAAGAAAGTGATGATAGTGAAGCCGATCACATCCCAGATCTTTGGGTGTGAAACTTTTTCTTCGCGTGTGTCCCTTTGCGCCGTAGCCATGGAAAATCTTCATCATTTAACTGGATGCTCGGGTCAATATTCACTATGAATGGAGCAATTTTATCAAACTTTTCATAATCTTCTGACATGTCTGTCTTGTCATCCACTCCCACGATGTTTCTTTTTCCTGAAAGAACTATGTGACGCTTTGGCTCGTCGTATGATCCATTCACTTCTTATCTTTTCTTTTTCTCGGCCTGATAGACATGTCTTTCACATAAAAAACCTGCGCCACATCATTGGCTAGGACGAATGGTTCGTCTGCATAGGCAAGATTGTTGAGATCCACTGTTGTCATTCCGTACTGCGGGTCTTCCGTTACCCCGCCTCGTGTCATATTGACCCATTTGCACCGAAACAAAGGGACCTTCAAATCACCTCCATAGTTAAGTTCCCATATGTCCTCTATGTAACCATAATATGTTTCCTTTCCCGTGTTGGTTGTTGCATCAAAGCGGACACCACTGTTTTGGTTGGTGCTCTTCTTATCTTGGGCGATCGTGTAAAATGTATTCCCATTTATCTGGTACCCTTTGAAAGTCATTATATTCGAAGATGGTAACTGGGACAACGAGTACAGGTCATTTTGAATATCGCCATCATTCAGGGCACGTTTCTGCAACCAACCGGCGAAAGTCCTCGTTTGTTCGCGTGTAATCCAGTCGTCAGACTTCCCCGGGTGTTTGGAGTGTAGAAAATTCTTGTGTTCCTCCATAAACGGAGCCACCAAGGCGGAATTCTGTAGAACTGTGTAGTGTGCTTCAGTGAGAGAATGCCCGTCCATACATATTATTTGATGCCCTCCTAGCGTGCCTTTTCCTTCCAGTCTTCCCTTATGCCGCGATTCAGGAATACCAATCGGCTTAAGGTCAGGAATAAAGTCAATACAAAACTCAATGACCTCCTCATTTTCATGGCCCTTCGAGATGCTTCCTTCTGGCCTAGCACGGTTATGAACATATTTCTTCAAGACTCCCATGAACCTCTCAAAGAGGAACATATTATGTAGAAATACAGGACCCAAAATGTTAATCTCTTTGCAAAGGTGAACTAGGACGTGCGTCATGATGTTGAAGAAGGATGGTGGGAACACCAACTCGAAACTGACAAGACATCGCACCAAATCATTCTGTAGCATTGGTATGATTTCTGGATCGATTACCTTCTGAGGGATTGCATTGAGGAATGCACATAGCTTCACAATGGCTAATCGAACGTTTTCCAGTAGAAGCCCCCTCAATGCAACCCAAAGGAGTCGCGTCATAATCACGTGGTAGTCATGACACTTTAGGTTCTGGAACTTTTTCTCTGCCATATTTATTATTCCCTTCATATTCGACGAGAAGCCAGACGGTATCTTCGTGCTGAGCAGGCATTCAAAGAAGATTTCCTTCTCTTCTTTGGTAAGAGCGTAGCTGGCCTGACCCTGATGTATGCCGTCTTTTCTGTGCATACGTTGCTGGTCCTCCTGTGCCTCTGGTGTATCTTTTGTCTTCCCATACACGCCCAAAAAGCCAAGCAGGGTCACGCAAAGATTCTTCTTCACGTGCACCACGTCGATTGCGGAGCAGACCTCTAGGTCTTTCCAATATGGCAGGTCCCAAAATATAGATTTCTTCTTCCACATGGGTGCGCGTCCGTCAGCGTCCTTCGGAACAGGTTGTCCGCTAGGACCCTTTCCAAAGATTACCTTCAAATCCTTGACCATATCATGTACATCAGCACTAGTACGGTGGCGAGGCTTCGTCCGGTGACCCGCCTCACCTTTGAAATGCTTGCCTTTCTTTCTTACGGGATTCCTTGTCGGAAGAAATCGACGATGTCCTAGGTACACATTCTTCCTACAACTATCCTAATATATACTGTCGGTATCATCCAAACAGTGCGTGCATCCACGGTATCCCTTGTTTGTCTGTCCTGAAAGGTTACTGAGAGCAGGCCAATCATTGATGGTCACGAACAGCAATGCCTTTAGGTCAAATTCTTCCTGTCCGTGCTCATCCCACGCACGTACACATGTTCCATTCCACAGCTGTAATAGTTCTTCAACTAATGGCCTTCGGTACACATCAATGTTGTTGCCGGGTTGCTTAGGGCCTTGGATGAGCACTGACATCATAATGAACTTCCACTTCATGCACAACCAAGGAGGAAGGTTATACAAACATAGAGTCACAGGCCACGTGCTATGGTTGCTGCTCTGCTCCCCAAAAGGATTAATGCCATCTGCGCTTAGACCAAACCATACGTTCCTTGGGTCACCTGCAAAGTGCAAACTCCTCCCAGTATTTTCTCTCGATTTTTCTCCACTGTGAACCATTAATGGGTACTCTCAACTTTCGTCTTTCTTACGGTCTTCTGCGTGCCACCGCATTGCCTTCGCATGCTCTTTGTTTTGGAACAAACGTTTCAATCGTGGTATTATAGGAGCATACCACATCACCTTGGCAGGAATCTTCTTCCTGGGGTGCTCGCCCTCGACATCACCAGGGTCATCGCGATTGATCTTATAACGCAATGCACCGCATACTGGGCAAGCGTTCAAATCCTCGTACTCACCACGGTAGAGGATGCAGTCATTAGGGCATGCATGTATCTTCTGCACCTCTAACCCTAGAGGGCAGACATCCTTCTTTGCTTCATACGTACTCTCGGGCAATTCGTTGTCTTTTGGAAGCATATTCTTTATCATTACCAGCAACTTTCCAAATCCCTTGTCAGATACACCATTCTCTGCCTTACATTGGAGCAATTCAAGTGTGGTGCCCAACTTTCTTTGTCTGCTTCACAATTCGGGTACAATAATTTCTTGTGATCCTCTAACATGGGCTGCAACTTCGTCCTCTCCAGATCACTTGCGCAGTTTCTCTTTGCATCGGCAATGGCCCGACCTAGATCATCAGCGGGCTCATCTGATGCCTCTTCTTCAGCTTCTTCCCGCATAGCCTGCTCAGCTTCTTCCCCCATTGTTGTATCATCGTATTCAGGGAACCCATGGCCAGGATAGCCGTCGTCGTCCTCTTCTTCTTCATTGTCTTCCATCATAACCCCTATTTCTCCGTGCTTGGTCCAAACATTATAGTGGGGCATGAAACCGGACTTAAATAGGTGGACGTGAATGGTTTTTGACGTAGAGTAACTGTGACCATTCTTACAGCCAGCACATGGACAAGGCATAAAACCATCCGCCCGCTTGTTTGCCTCAGCGGCCCGCAGAAAAGTATGCACGCCATTAATGAACTCGGGAGAGCATCGGTCATCATACATCCATTGTCGGCTCATCTTCATTACACAACACCGAATAGACCAAATTAATACAAGTTCATACATAAAGTTCATATAGAGCACTTAATTAAATGCAACATACAAATAACTCTCTAGCTAAAGAATTTAAATGTAACAACAAATGCGATCAAGATCGCAACTAAGGTAACAATTGATCCAACAGCATAATGATACCAAGCCACACTATCAATGGCATATTTTCTAATCTTTCTAATATTCAACCTGATTTTCTCCATCTTGATCTTGTGATCATCGACGACATCGGCAAGATGCAACTCCAATTCCATCTTCTCCCCCTTAATTCTTTTCAATTTTTCTTTCAAATACTCATTTTCTCTTTTAAATAAATTTAACCTCTCGACAATAGGGTCGGTTGGAATTTCCGGTTCACATACCTCCTAGATAAAAATATCTATGTCAACTTGATGGGCATAATTTGTCATAAACATGAAATGCAACAACTAGTTTTAAAAGAGAATATACCACATCCGAATCATAACAAGGACGAGGGCCGACGGGGACGGATATCAAAACCATGGCACTATGTATAACAAACAACGTACGGGTAAGATAATTATACGAGTAACTATATATCCAAATCACACAAACATCAATTTGGTAATGTAAAACATTCATGAACAAGAGCCTCACCACAAGGTGGTGCCGGCGACGGGACGGTGTGGGCGATCGACGGTGGTTACGATGGAGATTTAGAAGGCACTAAGTAAACCACACCTACATATGCAAACTAAGTGTTATTTTTGACCTCAAATTGCATATAAATCAAATACTAGGAAATATAATTCCTCCCAAATTAATCACTATACAAAGTATTGCAAGAGCTAATCTAGCAATGAGAGTTGAAAGAACAAAGTTGCTAACCTTTGTGATCATTTGAATGGATGGGGGCCTTCAAATCTTGACAAATTTTGGGCAAAATTTGTGAGGAGCTCGAGGAAGAGAGGGGAAGAACAGAGGAAGTGAGGGGAAAGGGGAAGAACAGAGTGGCTCGGGTGGACGAAGGGTTTATGTAGGTCGACCTTTAGTACCGGTTCGTGCCACGAACCGGTACTAAAGGTGCTGGACGGGCCCCAGACTGACAACACCCTGCCACCACTCTCTTTAGCACCGGTTCGTGGCATGAACCGGTGCTAAAGGTTCGCCACGAACCGGCACTAATGAGAACGACCAGCTAGCCGTTGGAACCGGCACTAATGGACACATTAGTGCCGGCTCAAAATCAAACCGACATTAATGTGTCTCAGATTTGCACCTTTTTCTACTAGTGTAGGGAGAAAAAAAAGTAGATCTACAACATGAAGATAGCTTTCCCCTTACTTACCTATCAAAAAAAGGTAGTTTCACCACTTAATTTTGATGAATCTATGGTGCAAATAAGGTGAGGAGGAGGAGGCAGCCGACAAGCTTGGAGAAGGAGGTGGAGGGCATGAAGTGGGGAAAGTGAGTGTGTAGATGTGGCTGTCCAAAATATCTAGCTAGTCCCAGGTTACTAATGGCGCACCACACAGACATGCGCCATTAGTAACACAACATACTAATGTTGCACCACACATCTGTGCGCCATTAGTAGTTTTGCAAAAAAGTTATATATATATATATATATATATATATATATATATATATATATATATATATATATATATATATATACTAATGGCGCATCGTGGCATAGTGCGCCATTACTAGTTTAAACTAGTAATGGCACACTGTGCCACGGTGCGCCATTAGTAGTTTTGCAAAAAAAAAAAAATACAGTACTGGCGCACTCTGTGGCTGGTGCGCCATTACTAGTTAGAACTAGTAATGGCGCACTTTGTCCGGATGCGCCATTAGTATGTTTGGAAAAATGGAAAAAAAATTGTTACTAGTGGCGCACCTTGTGTCTGGTGCGCCATTAGTGTCTTCCACACTAATGGCGCATCACCAAATGGTGCGCCATTAGTATATAGTAGTGGCGCACCACTTCTCTGGTGCGTCATTAGTGTCAATTTCATCTATAGCCCTTTTCCTAGTAGTGAGAGCACACCCTACAAGACTAAGAATCTTCGCTGGAAACACCGCACCACCGCTGCCCACTGACGATCCTCTGGAGAGGAGAAAGATGCCCGTCAAACAACAACAGAGTGTCCAGGGAGGAAGGAGCAACGAGGAGGCAGGACCAAGGCCGAGGAATGACGCCCCGGCTCTCACAAGTCGCATTGCTGTAGCCGCCGGACCAAACTGGAACCAGATGCACAGAGAGCACCAGAAGAAAATCCGAATACTGTCGGACCTGCAAAGCTGTCGCCGCCGCCACTGGGGACACGCTGTCGCCACCGCCCGACAACCACCACACCACAGTGACCACGGTCCAACAAGCATGCAAGGCGACGTCTTCAAGAAGCAAACGGCGCCAAGAGCACCGTCGCCGCCCAACAAAGTTCGAGTTTTCACCCGGGAGGCTAGGGGAAGGGGAGGGTGGAGCAAAAGACCTGAATGGCGCCTCCAAGAAGGGGAGCGGCATCCATGGACGTCGCCGTCATGGATTTCTCCCGGTCAAGGTTCCACACCACCAACACCGCATCTAGCTCCAGGCACAAGAGAATCATGTCGACCCGGTCCAGATCTGAAGGGGTGGAGCACGCAGGGCAGCAGAAGTGGGAAGGGGCAGCCAAATCTGGAGCTGCAAGTGGCCAGAAGCCCCACCGCGGATCTCGTCCGCCGAAGAGCTTGCTGCGCGCGCAGCCAAACCCATCGGACCACACCCGCGCCACCAAACAGCCGTGGAGATGGTGGCGCCTCACCGAACGAGGCCGCTATCCCGGATTCCGACGCCCCCCGCTGGAGAAACGGAGTTGCAGAGGCCCCGCCGCCACCTTCCTTGGCGATGCCCCGGGCTTGCCCGGTGGATGCCTCTGGCGGCGGCGAGGAGGGATGAGTGGAGGGGAGAGGCGGCGATCCCCCCCCCCCCCCCCCCCCCCCCCTTGTTCTCACCCTCGCCGAGTTGCCATCACCGCATGCCGGTCACAGTTTCGCCTTGCCGTTCAGCGGCCGCCCACCGCCGCTGGCTCTACCGCCCCAGCGCAAGTCGTTGCTCTACTGCCGCCTTGGCCACGCAGATCGCTGTCCATGAACGAGTGCATACGCGCAGTCGCAAGGGTGGTACGGCCTTTTTGCATGGCCCAACTCAGAGCTTAAAAAATTACTGTACGTACGTCCACCCACAAAAAATTACTGTACATACGTATTTGCACCAGTGTTTTGGTAAGGCATGCGCCAAAACTTGCTAAATACTCTCTTCGTTTTTAAATATAAGTCTTTTAGAGATTTCATTGTAAACTACATACGTGTGTAGATTCACTCATTTTGCTCCAGGGGCGGAGTCAGGATTTGAACATGAAGGGGGCAAATAACGTACATGCCGGGTAACAAAAAAAAAAGCTACATTTTTATCAATGGATTTGCACCCTCACGTGTGTTTGAGCTAGAAGCAATGGACTTGAAAAAGGAAATCTATTTTCCTTGTATTTTTTATCCTCATCTTTCAATCATTGAAAAATTAAACAGAAGGCGACACTAGATTTCTAAATTAGAATCTACCTTATCAAATTAGTAAATTAAACTATTTTCTTCAAAGGAAGCAAAAATTAACCAAAATTAAAATACAGCGGTGACATACCTTGATTCCTTCAAATTGAATTTGATCTGTTATTGTACGATACTGGTAAAGCACCCAAGCAGTCGTTCTCTCGTGGACTCTTGATGGATTCAATCGCCGCCAAATGAAGTATCCTCTGCCGGTCTTACCTATCGAGGAGCGAGGGGCGGCGGCGTAGGGCTATACGGAATCTTCAGAATGCCACGTACAAAATTACGAGGCTAGATCCATAGGAAAGTAACTGCTCGATCTCACGGCTGATCTTTTCTGATGACTACAACTAGCGATCAAGGCTTTTTTTTTACGCCGATAACGCCCACACGTATGGACGTTAAGTGATCTGGTCACATATTTTGTGTGGTGTCTAAGAGGACCAGCCCACACGCCTACGTGTGGGCAAAACAATTAGCGCCTACACGTATCTTTTTTTTCTCACGGTCCCTCTCACACGCCTACGGGTGGGCAAAATGAATAACGCCCACACGACCTTTCTCAGCCACCTACCTCACGGTCCCGCACGCCCCCGCGTGACAGTCACCACACGTCCCTGCAATTGCCATGGTTCGGACCCTCTTCAATGTCCGTTTAACTGCAGTTGTCATGTCGCTGAACTACAGTTGCCATGTCGAACAACTACAGTTGCCATGGCTGCTCAACTGCAGTTGCCATGTATGGTCTGGTCTACTGCAGTTGCCATGATTTTAAAACTTTAGGAGTTGCCACCTACTAACACTAGGCAGTTGTCATGTATGATCTGGTCTACTGCAGTTGCCATAATTTCAAAATTTTAGGAGTTGCCACCTACTAACACTAGGCAGTTGCCATGTAGCACTACAAAAAAGGCATGGCAAAAGAACATATTCAGGTAAAAGAGAGAGTTGCCATGTGCTCACAAGCACACTAGGGCGGTTGCCATGTAAAAGAAAGAGTTGCCTTCTGCTTACGTGCACGCTAGGGCAGTTGTCATGTACCATGCAAGAACACATGTCAACTCGGGTAAAAGAGAGTTGCCATCATCTTACAAGCAAAGCTAGGGCAGTTGCCATGTACCCTGCAGAAACACATGGCAATTGACAGCTTTGGATGTGGGCAAGGAGACGGACGCGTGGGCAAAGTTATAAACGCCCACACCAGCCCCTCTGCGTGCGGGAAAACTGGTGTGTGGGCGAATTGCTAAACGCCCACACACCAGCCCCTCGTGTGGTGAAAAAGGACGTGTGGACGACCGGATGAATGCTCACACATCAGTCCAGTCCTACGTGGCACACAAAAACTGATAGAACGCGTCAAGATTCGTGCAGAATTGGTTGGACGAGGATCCATGCGCATGGGCGAGTTGCCAGACGGCCACACGTGTGGGCAATCTTTCCTCTTTTTTTTTAAGAATACTAGCGATCGAGGCTCAAGCGGTGCTTTTCCATGTTTGGGCCTTTGGGCTAGAAAGTTGCCACGTTGGGCCATAATTAATTTAGCATTAAACAACAAATGGCAATACACTTTATACATACAAACTACTGGTAGAACTCACTAGTAATGAGATATTATAGGGGGGGGGGGTCACGATGGGGGTGTCTGACCCTGCTCGTACACCCCGTCTCCGCCCCTCTTTTGTTTCGTATGTAACCCATAATGAAATCTCTAAAAAGACTTATATTTAAAAACGCAGAGAGTAGCTGGCTTCGTCACTGCTCGACACATCACGTCAATAACAGAAGGGCTTGTACACCCTGCAATCACTGTAGTGTATGGAGCAAGCCACGGATTTCCGCCAATTGGTCGTGGTGGGCTAGTAGAGTGAGTAATGGAGGGGAGCTGCCCAGTATGCATGGATCCCGTCCGGCCTCCAGTCCTCCCACTTTTTCTTTTGCCCCTATCGAAATAGAACTCGTATGTTTTCCCCTATCCAAAGAAACTTCAGACGTAAACCAAAATAATTGACCAACCAATAAAGTTTTGCTCCCCTGCAACATTATTTTTTTCGTAAAGAAGGATTACCTCCCGCATATGCATCGAGCAATGCACACAGTCATCTTTATTGCATTATTTAGCAAGACTTTACAAAATTGATGATGTGCCTTGACCTCACGCCACGCACATCAAAAAATTCGATGTCCTCACCAAGCCGCTCACAGGCTAGCCGGGACCACGAACCTGTCTAACAGACCCCACAGGCGGAGCTCTCGGTAGGGTGAGGCTGGGCGCTCGCCCTACCTTAATTTCCAGCGATTTAGTTTTAGGTATTATGTGAAAAGAAACCTGCCTTCCTATTGGGCGGTGAGCACCGACTCACCTTTTTTTTTTTTTGAGGAACAAGAGTAACCACGTTACTCTTAAGACAACACATAGTCGGCAGCTAACACTGCATTCAGGTCGCCCGGGATTGCCGCTACCCTCTGCATGTCTTCCAGTCTTCGAGCACGCGCAGGGAGAGCATGGACTCACCTTATTGCGCCTTATGTCAAACATCGAGCCACCCCAGTATACGACTTCCGATCAGGGCCAGTTCGGGGGAGCTCCTATACGGCGCTGCAGGCGCCCGTTCGCGCTCCTGGCGCCTGCAGCGCCCTGCGCTGGGCCGGCCCACGAACCATGGTGACCCCTGAACAAAAAAACCTCGCCAAAAAAATAGAAAATAAAACTGCTCTATACAGGATTCAAACTCATCACCTCGTGTTAACGTACAGGTGCCACCAGCCAGATGACCTACTTGCCGATGTTGAATAGTAAAAGAGGCAAACGCATAATAACAAGCTTGCAGCGCCATTTTATTCATCTATTGTACCATTTAATTTTTTGAATTAATTGGAAAAAAGATCGTGATTTTGGAAATAGTTCATTAATTTTCAAAAAAGTTCATCGATTTTGCAGAAAAGTTCATCAAATTTGAAAAATGTCCATAGATTTTTAAGAAAAAAATCAAATTTGAAAAATGTTCATCAAAATTGAGAAAGCTTCATCAATTATGATAAAGAGTTCATCGATTTTGAAAAACGTTCATCAAATTTGAAAAAAAACATTAATCAATTTTCAAAAAAGTTCATTGAATTTTAAAAAGTTCATAAAATTTTAAAAAATTCACCAAATTTTAGAAAGTTCATCAAAACTGAAAAATGTTCATCGATTCTGAAAAAAGTTCACAAATCTAAAAAAGAGTTTATCGATTTTATTTTATTTTTCCAAAAATTGAGAAAAGTTCACGCATTTGCAAAAGAAAAAAGAAAACAAAAAGAAACAGAAAAAAGACAAGAAAGAAAAAGAAAACACCTTACGTCACCTATTTTCCTGTTACAGACTTGTAGCAGAACATCAGCCCAACTCCAGAAATGCCAATACAAACTGAGATCCTCATCAATTTGGCGTTTTAATGGTATCCTTGTTCAGAGATTATATAGTGAGTTTTTCCACCTGCAAAACATTTCCAGGAACAAATTGACAAATAAAATTCTATATGATTTGTCACTGTTGTTTCCCTACAGCCTTCTATACTGAAAATGTAGATCTATGTTTTCAGCATGAGCATCATTTTTCACAGGCAGGGATATAACCACATTTCCTTCTTGAGACAGAGTGCTCAGTGGGGCATCTGATCTGCTCGCCCTGCCATGGCAAAGTCATATACAAGGATTAACTTGCTCATCCAACTTTGAACAATCGGTTTGGTTTCATATTCAACCAACCGTGTACCATGGGTGTATCTAGAAGACTCTAGCTAATCATCTATCTAACATATGAAAAAGTGCATTAGAGAAAACGTACATGAACACTCTAATCACACACAATGGTTGATCCATTTCATGTTTTTCATGTGAGTGAAAAACAGGTAAGCACGGAGTCATGGCATAAGATGGATGACTTCCAGTAACTCTCCCATGATTAAAGAAACAGTATGTGTTACTACTATATAACATACAACCCAAAGCTTCCAAGCATTTATTTCCAAACAACACAGATGTTACAATACAATTGCTAGCTTGTCCTCATCTCCATATACGTGGAATATTGGAGGAAAACAAATGCATGACCACGGAAAACAAATGCATGACCACGTTACCGCCGCATGATGTTGCATGGTGAGGCTCCGCCACATCCCGCACACTCGGGCGTTGTTTCGATGTTCAAGGTGTCACTGCCGATCAACATCTCGCATTATGTGAACTTGTCGACATGCGAGAGCGATCCCTTTTCCACAACCGCGAAGATCACTGGGTGCATGTCGATCAGGAGGTTTGTTGTGGGTGACGTTGATCGCCTCCTACAGATCCGACAAGCCCTCCACAACGCCTCCTTCACCAGCTCCGTGTACGTCACGCCGTTCAGGTTTAGGTGCGTCCACAATTCAGTGTCATTCTTGGTGTACTCGTACATCGTGATCTGCCATGTCACCATCACGTGGTTCGCGTCCAGGTTTGGCTACCGCGTAATGAGTGCCGCTGGCACAGTGGACAGGCCATGCTTAGTTTCTAGAGCAAGCATGAACTTCATCGCCTGGTCCGCGTCGGCTGAGGTTCCAGTCGTACTCCCCGCCACATGGGAGGCCGGCGGCTGCTCTTTTGCGGGGTCAGTAACGTGGTGCGCACAGAAGATGCCGGCATATATGTTGATTCCGGCCAGGCGCTGCTTCTGGCTTGGTCGTGGTATCACAATGCACAAGTTCGACGGGGGCTGGTTCGGGTACTCTGCTCACCCAAGTGCTCGAGAGGATGCTGTGGCATGCAAGCCCGGCAGGTCATGCATCAACAATGCATTGCCACGCATTGTGAAGTTTAAACTTATGATGGTGTAATAATACTTGGAATGGTAGCCTGCTCCCAATACGACTTGCTATATGCGACATATATGTCCATGGAGCTGTCTCTACCTTCTGTCCTCATAAATTTTGCTCCCTTCTACACATCAAAAATATTCTTCTACATAAAAAAACAAGTACCATGATAAATTAATTTGGAACCCGAGCCATAAATAGAGTCTTCCTCAATTGCCCACAAAGGTTTTGCCTTAGGCATATCTACCAGAACTTTCAAATTGTTGGGTTTAGAGGGCCAAAATTAAAAAAAATACATGAATGCAGCAAGTTACACTACAAAAAAAAATACACTTCCGTGATGATACGTGTTTATCACAGTAGGTCGCGTTTTTTGTCATGCATATACATCCATGACGATTTTATGACAGAATCAAGATAGTCATACTTGTGCTGTCGTAGAAGTGTTCCATTACATTACCAAAATTATCATCACGGAAGTGTCTACTTCCATGACGATAAATCGCGCGTCACAAAACTACTTTCGTCAAAGGTGACTGACACATGGCATCCACCGTAACGGAACGCCGTTAAGCTATCGGGTCGGGTTTTGAATCCGATAACCCATCAACAACCCCGACCAATGGGAAATTTCCACGTGTAAAATTCTTATTGGCCGCGCGAAACACGTGTCAGCTCGTCAGTGGGTCAGATAGGCGCCTATGATATGTCGACACGTGCCACGGCCCACCACTGGCCCATTTAACTTACAAAGCTGACCCGTTTGACTTGGTCAAAAGTTAAAGGGCTGGCCCATGAAAAGCCTGTTAACGGTCTCTTTGCAAATAGCCCATTTTATGGCCCGGTAACTCACGCCCCGTTAGGCCCTAAAGGAAATCGGCCCAACAATGTCATGTGGGCCGTCGAATATAACACTAGTCCATTTCAGTTTCGGCCCATGTATGGCCCACGACGTCTTTCGGCCCATATGAGGCCTTCGTATCTTTTGGCCCTTTACAGGCCCACGTTGACTCTAGCCCATAATGAACAATGATTTTCTTTGTACCCGTTAACGGCCCGTGATTCACATAGTCCGTTTCCAGCCCGTGTTAGCTTTCGGCCTATTGACGGCCCATACGTTCTTGGGCTCCTTTCTGGCCCTCGATTACTTCCGGCCCGTTACTGGCATGTTCCCCTAATGGGCCAAATTAGGCCCATGGCAAGAGTCGGCCCGTTTTTGGCATGTTAACCCGTTGCGCCGTTTCCAGCCCGTCCTATATTCTGGCCCATTAGCGACCCGTTATGACTGTGACAGAATTAAGCCTTTGCTGTCCTCCGACCTGTTAACGGCTCGTTACCGTGCTGGGCCAATACCAATTACACCCATTTACAACCCATGTAGACCCATTTATCTGACGGCCCGAGACCCACCAATTCTACGGCCCTTTTGGAGGCCCATTTATCGACGGCCCGTAGGAGACCCATGGATCCGACGGCCCGTATATGGCACATGTTTGTTGCGGCCACTAGCAAACCCGGGAAAAAGAAGACTAGGAAATAAATAAGGCCCAAACTAATGCGAGGCTATTAAGGCGATTGCACAGATTACATCCACTCGGCATCAAAGATCGCCACCAGTGCAGATATAGGGAACATCCTACACTATACAAAAATGGCTTGTTGTTTTCTTCAGCCGGTGGCTGCACGTTAAGAATAAATTTTGTATCGCACCAAAACAAATTACAACTATATAACAAAAGGAAGGTTGGCATAAAACTTAACAGTCTAGCGGATAAATGCACCACCAGAAGTTCAGAAGCTCAGTTCATTTGACCTGACTATTACATTTTCATGCTGTATTGTCCGATGGAGCACCATAACCATCGCCTTCATTTGCCCTAGGCTCCTGCGAGGCACTGGCAACGGTGGCAAGTGCCGCTACTGCAACATGCCAGGTCACTGGATCCAGGATTGCCACAGGAGGAAAGCCGACGAGGCAGCCGCGACAATGGCAAACCTCGTCCAGGCTGATGTGTACGGCGGGCCAGCAATGATGCTGGCAAGAGTCGAGCCCGTGCAGGAGAGCTCAGCGTCTCCCGCGACCACGGCCCCGATAACCACCCACTCCGTGCAGGAGGCACGGAGCCCGTCCACGGGAATCATCACTCCAGCAACAGGCCACACCTCGACAACGACATTCTCGGGGCCTGTCGACTGGGAGGCGATGAAGGCTCGTGTGTGGGGGAGACACACCCCGGCGACGGCGTCCCCGACAACCTCGGGACCCGACAAGGCCGCGCAAGTTGGTGCGGCAATGACGCATATGGCGGACCATGCTTCGACCATGACGCTGGCGACAATCGACTCCGTGCAGGAGCGCACAGAGACTCAGGTTGCCCACACCCCGACGATGAGTTGTTCGGGGTCTACTTCGTTGGCGGGAGATGGCTCCCCGACAACGACATGTGCGTGCGGCTTCATCTTCCACAACAAGGAGAGAGTCGTGACCACACCCACGCTTGTAGGCGGCAAGCAAAGTGAGGCTTGGTTCCTCGACATCGGCGCCACGAACCACATGACTGGTTCAGTCGATGCGTTCGCAGAGCTGGACCGCTCAATCACCGGGAAGGTGCGGTTCGCGGATGGATCCGTGGTGGAGGTCCACGGGCGCGGGACCGTTGTCTTCGCCCACAAAGGGGGTGATCACAGGGCGTTCACAAATGTCTACTTCATCCAGGCGCTCAAGAGCAGCATCATGAGTGCCGGACAACTCGATAAGGGCTGGTTCGACATCAGCATCCGGTGCGGTGTTCTCACCATGCGCGACCAGCAGAAGAGGCTGATCATCGAGGTAACCCGCTCGCCGAACCGCCTCTACAAGTTCTTCTTTCGACCCGTGCATCCTGTGTGCCTTGTCGTGGGTCATGTCTCTGACGCATGGTGTTGGCATGCCCGGCTAGGACACCAGCACTTCGATGGGTTGCGGAAGATGGCGCGAGGCTACCTCACATCGAGCACGCCGATGAGCTGTGCGATGCGTGTCTTGCTGGGAAGCAGCGGCGCCTGCCCTTTCTCGAGAAGGCACGCTATCAGGCGCAGAAACCCCTGGAGCTGGTTCATGGGGACCTCTGCGGCCCAATCACCCCTGCAACGTCAGGAGGGCGTCGCTACATCCTACTGCTCGTCGACGACTACAACAGGTTCATGTGGGTGCTGCTCCTCGCCTCCAAGGATGAGGCAGAGCGAGCCATTGTCAAGCAGAAAGCGGCAGCAGAGGTCGAGTGCGGCCACAAGTTGCGCGTGCTGCGCACGGACCGTGGCAGCGAGTTCACGTCGGCCACGTTTTACAAGCACTGCAACGAGAAAGGGGTGCAACGTCACCTCACAGCCCCTTACTCACCGCAGTAGAACGGTGCCTTCGAGCGGAGGAACCAAACGGAGCTCGGGATGGAATGTTGCATGCTCAAAGAAAAGCAGGTGCCGAGCACGTATTGGGGGGAGGCCGTGCTCATAGCCGTCTTCATCCTCAACCGCTCCTTCATAAGGAGTGTCGACGGCAAGACGCCTTACAAGGCGTGGTATGGGAGGAAGCCCGACGTATGCTTCCTTCGCACCTTTGGCTGCGTTGGTTACGTCAAGACGACGTGCCCTCAGCTAAAGAAGCTCGATGACAGGAGCACCCCGATGGTGTTCATGGGCTACGAGACGGGCTCCAAGGCGTACAAGATGTATGACCCTGTCTCAAAGTGTGTGCATGTCTCGCACGACGTCATCTTCGACGAAGATGCGCGATGAACTAGGGATGCGTCGGGGGAGGCCCCGGCAAGCAGCTCCTTCACTGTGGAGTACCCGATGTACACTACAACCTCGGGAAGCAAGACCTTGGCAGCCCGGGAGGTGTGGATCCGGTAACCGCAACCCCGAGAACACCGTCCCCGGGTATGGTGTCCCCGGACACCCCGACGTCAAGCAAGGAGTGTCCCGGGAGGCAGTTCGCAACCCCGCCAATGGCGTGGTCGGAGTTGTTCAACGCTGACGACTGCGCTGGCGTCCCCCACAAGTTTTGGCGCATGGGGGATCTGATGGCCGGCGAGGAAGAGGACGTTGATGAGGATGACGTCTTGCATCTGATGGCCGGCGAGGAGCCGACCACATTCGCGAAGGCCGAGCAATAGCATTGCTGGTGCCACGCGATGCTGGACGAGCTGGCGTCGATCAACGACAATGCCACTTGGACACTCACCACACTGCCTGCTGGGCATCGAGCTGTTGGGCTCAAGTGGGTGTTGAAGTTCAAAAAGGACGAGCACGACGCCATTGTCAAGCACAAGGCGCGCCTCGTGACAAAGGGCTACATGCAGCGTGAGGGAGTGGACTTCAAGGAAGTCTACGCTCCGCTGGCAAGGCTGGAGTCCGTGTGGCTCATCCTTGCCATGGCTGCTCACCGCAGGTGGGAGGTACACCATATGGACGTCAAGTCGGCGTTTCTCAACGGCGACCTTGACGAGGAGGTGTATGTCTCCCAACCTCCAGGGTTCGTTGCCAAGAGCCACGAGCAGGGCATGTACAGGCTACACAAGGCCCTATACGGTCTTCGGCAAGCCCCAAGGGCGTGGAACACCAAGGTCGATGCAAGCCTCACATCCCTTGGGTTCTCACACAGCGCTTCTGAGCATGGCGTGTACTCGCGTGGCACCGCGAACACACTGCTCACCATCGGCATCTATGTTGACGACCTGGTCATCACCGGGGCAGAGCCTGAAGAAGTTCAACGCTTGAAAGGAGAGATGCATCGTCTCTTCAACATGAGCGACCTTGTGCTGCTCCGGTACTACCTCGGGCAGGAGATGAACCAGGAGGGTGGTCGCATCACGATCAGGAAGACGGCCTACACCACCAAGATGCTCGAGTGAGCAGGCATGAAGGACTGCCATGCAGTGCACGCTCCAATGGAGGCATGGCTAAAGCTCAGCAAGGATAGCTCCGAGAAGGCGGTGGATGCTACACTCTACCGCAGCATCATCGGGAGCCTCAGGTACCTCGTGCACACCCGACCGGACATCACGTTCGTTGTCGGGTACCTGAGTAGGTTCATGGAAGCCCCGGCAAGTGATCACCTCACTGCCGTCAAGCACCTGCCCCGGTACATCACGGGTACGCTCACGCATGGATGCGTGTTCGCTGTGGCGACAGTGAGAGCTTGGTTGGATACAGTGACTCCGACCATGCTGGTGACGTGGACTCCCGGAAGAGCACCTCGGGTGAGGGAGTTCCGGACTAGGGGGTGTCCGGATAGCCGAACTATCATCATCGGCCGGACTCCAAGACTATGAAGATACAAGATTGAAGACTTCGTCCCGTGTCCGGATGGGACTTTCCTTGGCGTGGAAGGCAAGCTTGGTGATACGGATATGTAGATCTCCTACCATTGTAACCGACTCTGTGTAACCCTAGCCCTCTCCGGTGTCTATATAAACCGGATGGCTTTAGTCCATAGGACGAACAACAATCATACCATAGGCTAGCTTCTAGGGTTTAGCCTCCTTGATCTCGTGGTAGATCCACTCTTGTAACACACATCATCAATATTAATCAAGCAGGACGTAGGGTTTTACCTCCATCAAGAGGGACCGAACCTGGGTAAAACATCGTGTCCCTTGTCTCCTGTTACCATCCGCCTAGACGCACAGTTCGGGACCCCCTACCCGAGATCCGCTGGTTTTGACACCGACATTGGTGCTTTCATTGAGAGTTCCTCTGTGCCGTCACCGATAGGCTCGATGGCTTCTTCGATCATCATCAACAACGTAGTCCAGGGTGAGACCTTCCTCCCCGGACAGATCTTCGTATTCGGCGGCTTTGCACTGCGGGCCAATTCACTTGGCCAACTGGAGCAGATCAAAAGCTACGCCCCTGGCCGTCAGGTCAGATTTGGAAGTTTGAACTTCACGGCTGACATCCGCGGGGACTTGATCCTCGATGGATTCGAGCCACAGCCGAGCGTGCCGCACTGTCATGGCGAGCATGATTTAGCTCTGCAGCCGGACAGTACCCTGGAGGCCGCACTCGAACCCGCTCCGATCTTCAATTCGGAGCCGACTGCACAGATCGAGGACGGATGGCTAGACAACTCCTCGGGGGCTGCAACCTCTACGGCGATAGAGCCGAACAATGACCTTGTCCCTCATGAAGCTCGTGACTCCAAGGTGCCGGACTCCTTGCCGGACTCCGAACCTCCCGCGCCCCCTCCGATCGAATCCGATTGGGCATCGATCATGGAGTTCACCGCAGCGAACATCTTTCAACACTCACCTTTTGGCGACATCTTGAGTTCGCTAAAGTATCTCTCATTATCAGGAGAGCCCTGGCCGGACTGCGGCCAGGACGGTTGGGATGCGGACGACGAAGAAATTCAAAGCCCACCCAGCACCCACTTGGTAGCCACTGTCGACGATCTAACCGACATGCTAGATTACGACTCCGAAGACATCGACGGTATGGACGACGACGCCGGAGACGACCAAGAACCAGCGCCTACAGGGCACTGGAAAGCCACCTCATCATATGACATATGCATGGTGGACATCCCAAAGGATGGGAATGGCGTAGGAACAATGGAGGATGACCCCTCCAAGAAACAGCCCAAGCGCCGGCGTCAGCGGCGCCGCTCTAAATCCCGCCACAGCAAGAATGAAGATTCCGGCACCGGAGATAATAATACACCGGACAGTGCCGAAGACAACCCACTCCAGCAAGATCCAGTGCAGGAGGATGGAGACGCCAGCCCTCATGAGAGAGCGGCAGAAGAAGAGGTAGAGGATTATATGCCTCCCTCCGGAGACGAGGCAAGCCTCGACGATGATGAATTCATCGTACCTGAGGATCCCGTCGAACAAGAGCGTTTTAAACGAAGGCTTATGGCCACGGCGAACAGCCTCAAGAAAAAGCAGCAACAGCTTAGAGCTGATCAAGATCAGCTAGCCGACAAATGGACTGAAGTCATCGCGGCCGAAGAGCATGAGCTCGAACGTCCCTCCAAAAGCTACCCTAAACGCAAGCTGCTCCCCCGATTAGAGGAGGAGGCATATGAACCCGCATCACCAGGAGACAATACGGCTGACCGACCACCCCGTGGTCGCGACAGAGAGGCCTCTAGGCCCTTCACTAGACCCATACCCCGGCATCGCTCGAAAAGCACAAGGCCACATGGGAACGCTCCGGACTTGTGAGATATATTGGAGGATAAGGCAAGACAATCAAGATCGATCTATGGATCGCGTGGGCGCCCCACGGTACGTGACGACAACCGTCGCGCCGGACACAGTAAGTCCGGCCGGGCCGAACAAAATAGACAAAGCTCTCTTGAGCTCCGTCGTGATATCGCCCAGTACAGAGGTGCCGCACACCCACTATGCTTCACAGATGAAGTAATGGATCATCAAATCCGTGAAGGGTTTAAACCCGTGAATATTGAATCTTACGATGGCACAACAGACCCCGCGGTTTGGATCAAAGACTATCTCCTTCACATCCACATGGCCCGTGGTGACGATCTTCACGCCATCAAATATCTCCCCCTCAAGCTTAAAGGACCAGCCCGGCATTGGCTTAACAGCTTGCCAGCAGAGTCAATTGGGAGTTGGGAAGACCTGGAAGCCGCATTCCTCGATAATTCCAAGGCACGTATGTGCGACCACCAGACGCTGATGACCTAAGCCACATAATTCAGCAGCCAGACGAATCGGCCAGACAATTCTGGACACGGTTATTAACCAAGAAAAACCAAATCGTCGACTGTCCGGATGCGGAGGCCCTCGCGGCCTTCAAGCATAATATCCGCGACGAGTGGCTTGCCCGGCACCTGGGACAGGAAAAGCCGAAATCCATGGCAGCCCTCACATCACTCATGACCCGCTTCTGCGCTGGTGAGGACAGCTGGCTAGCACGCAACAACAACCTTAGCAAAAATTCTGGTAGTCCGGATATCAAGGACCGTAGCGGCAGGTCGCGTCGTAACAAAAACAAACGCCGCATTAACGGCGACAATAGTGAGGATACAGCAGTCAATGCCGAATTCAGAGGCTCTAGACCCGGTCAGCGGAAAAAGCCATTCAAAAGAACTACTCCGGTTCCGTCCAATTTGGACCGAATACTCGACCGCTCGTGCCAGATACACGGCTCCCCCGAAAAACCAGCCAACCACACCAACAGGGACTGTTGGGTATTCAAGCAGGCAGGCAAGTTAATTGCCGAAAACAATGACAAGGGGCTGCATAGCGATGACGAGGAAGAGACCCGACCGCCGAACAATAGAGGACAGAAGGGTTTCCCCCCACAGGTGCGGACGGTGAACATGATATACGCAACGCACATACCCAAAAAGGAGCGGAAGCGTGCACTCAGGGATGTATACGCGATGGAGCCAGTTGCCCCGAAGTTCAATCCATGGTCCTCCAGCCCGATCACTTTTGACCGAAGGGACCACCCCACCAGCATCCGCCACGGCGGATTCGCCGCTTTGGTTTTAGACTCAATCGTCGACGGATTTCACCTCACCAGAGTCCTGATGGACGGCGGCAGCAGCCTAAACCTCCTTTATCAGGATACAGTGCGCAAAATGGGCATAGACCCCTCAAGGATTAAACCTACCAAGACGACCTTTAAAGGAGTCATACCAGGTGTAGAAGCCAATTGTACAGGCTCAGTCACACTGGAAGTGGTCTTCGGATCCCCGGATAACTTCCGAAGCGAGGAGTTAATCTTCGACATAGTTCCGTTCCGCAGCGACTATCATGCCCTGCTCGGACGTACCGCGTTTGCAAAGTTCAACGCGGTGCCGCACTATGCATACCTCAAGCTCAAGATGCCAGGCCCTCGAGGAGTCATCACGGTCAACGGAAACACTGAACGTTCTCTCCGAACAGAGAAACATACAACAGCTCTCGCGGCAGAAGTATAATGCAGCCTCTTAAGGCAATTCTCGAGTCCAGCCGTAAAGCGGCCGGACACAGCTAAGCGCGCCCGGAGTAAACTACAACAAGACCACCTGGCACGTTCCGAGCACGCGTAGCAGTGCGGCCCCAACCCCAGCCCCTGTAAAACCTCAAGACAGGCCCAAACTGCGGCTCAACCACACCAGGGGCTCTCAAGTGTGTCGTTCTTTTTTTCTTTTTCCTTTTTATTTTTACCCACAGGACTCCGTTCGTCAGAGGCCCTGTCCGGCAGTAGACCTGCCGAACTCACGATGCAACAGCCAGGAAAGGAGAAAGGCTACAACGAATATCCAGGTGGTCTCTATTACGAGCATTAAATCTGTTTTATACACCACTCCGCAGCCTACCCCTGGAGGGGGACATGTTTAACAGTCCCGTCCCTTGCTTATCGCACTATTTGTATCGTTCTGCATTCATAGCAGCACTTCTTGAATAAAACAATGCAGCACCTTTTTGCTTATAATTGCATTTCTTTTTATACATATGTTCATCTACGGCATGTTGCATTCGTACACTTTGGTACGGTTAAAATACACCAGGGGCTTATGTTTCCCGCATCATGGTGTGATAAGTCCGAACACTTTCACAAGTGCGGCACCCCGAACTTATAGCATTATATGCATCGGCTCCGAATCATGTCTTGGGTCAATAGTTGGGTTTGCCTGGCTCCCATGTTTTGGTACCTTACGTTCCGTTGTATCGGCTAAGGTAGCACTGGGAGAACCACTGCGATTGGGCCCCAGTTGAGCTGGGTTAACGCCTCAGTGGAGAAAGCTAAAACTGACCGTCATGATGAGGCGAGAGTCGGTCGCTGTTCGAGAGGTTTTTTGCGAGTCCCTAAAGACTTATGCCGCTTAGAGCGAGGAGCCGGTTTTTGTCCGGCCCAGGCGTGGATAGCGCCCCAAATTCGGCCTTCCGGAGACTAGGGGCTTCGCTGAAATTTAAAATTATAGAATTCTATGGCTAAGTGAGAGTGTTCAAGCATTATAAGTCCGGTTGCCTTGTTCGCTGTGTTGAGCGCCTCCCTAGATGGACCCAAAAATGGGAACAAGAGTGCTCAAGTTTATCCCGAACATCCCAGCACTCGTGGCATGGGGGCTGAAGCCGACGACTTGCCATCTCTCAAAATTGATAAACAGCCGCACAGAAGGTAATATTTTAAATTAACAAGCATTGCTTAGCGCATATGAACTAAGTTTTCAGCGCACAGGATAAAAAAATGCGAGTCTACTCAAATATTACATCTTTGGAGCACTCACCCGTAATAGTGCGGGCACCCTTCAGGACACTCTTATAATACATCTCGGGCGTGCGGTGCTCCTTGCCCTGCGGTGGCGGGTCCGTCACAAGCTTCTGGGCATCCATCTTGCCCCAGTGCACCTTTGCGTGGGCAAGGGCCCGACGGGCTCCCTCAATACAAGCGGAGTGCTTGATGACTTCAACCCACGGGCACGCATCCACCAGCCACCGCACCAGGCCGAAGTAGCTCCCAGGCATGGCCTCCTTAGGCCACAGCCGAACGATGAGGCCCTTCATGTCCTGTTCGGCTGCCTTGTGGAGCTCGACCAGCTGCTTTAGCTGGTCGCTAAGGGGCACCGGATGTCCGGCCTCAGCATACTGAGACCAGAAGACCTTCTCTGTCGAGCTCCCCTCCTCGGCCTGGTAGAACGCGGCAGCATCGGACACGCTGTGAGGAAGATCTGCGAACGCTCCTGGAGAGCTCCGAATTCGGGTAAGCAACAGGTAATTAACACTCACATGCTTACTTTGCATGAAAAATGCCTTACCCACTGCTATTTTCTTCAATGCCTCCATTTCCTGGAGGGCCTTGTAGGCTTCGGCCTTAGCGGCTTTGGCACTCTCAAGAGCCGTTGCAAGCTCAGACTCTCGAGTCTTCGAGTCACGCTGCAGGCTCTCATGTTTTTTCATGAGATCCTGGAGCTCTTGCTGTACCTCTGCCACCCGCGCCTCCTACTTCTCTCGCTCGGTGCGCTCCGCGGCCGCATTGCGTTCGGCCGCGGCCACCGCCTCTTTCAGGGTCGCCACCTTGTTAGTGGCCCCTGCAATACCCACGTTATCCTTGTCATTCTTTTTGCAACCAAAATCCTTTTCTGTAAGGTACAATTTTAATAAGGTGTTACTCACCTTCCTTTTCCTCGAGCTGCTTCTTGGCACGGCCGAGCTCGTTCTCGAACCACTCGAGGCTTTCCTTCAAAGTATTGACCTCCACAGTCAGTGCGGCAGAGGTCAGCAGCGCAGCCTGCAATCCCATATTGACATATTTTTTATGACTCCTGCGTATATCTTTTTAGATCCTCAGTCCGGCTTTTCTTTCCGAACACCGAACCGAGCATCAGGGGGTACTGTCTATGCGGTACCATTTTATATATATCGAAATTCTTACCTCAAAGCCTGTTAGAAGGCTGCTACAGGCTTCAGTCAGCCCGCTCTTGGCGAGCTGCACCTTCTGAATCACCGCACTCATAACAGTGCGGTGTTCCTCTTCGATGGAGGCGCCATTAAGCGCCTCCAGCAAGCTATCCGGTGCCTCCAGTTGGATGGAGGCTGCCGGTGTCACGGTCTTTCCCTTCTTACGAAGGGGTCACCTGCCGGACTCCGGAGCCACTATTGGGTTCCGGGGCCGAGTCCGGTGCAAAGTCCGGGAGGTTGTCCTGCGGCTCCTCCGGGGCCTCCTCCTCCTGGTGGGTCCCTTCCCGGGATCCCACATCGGCATCGTCTGCGTCATGGGGGGTGGAGGCAATCGGAAGAGAATCCATATCCGACGCACCTAAGGACCCGCTCGACGAAGCGGGAAGATCATCCTTGGGCGGACTACAGGGTTGTATGCGGCATTAGAAAGACATTATGTGGCAAAAAGAAAAACCATGAAGTTATTCGGGAGTCCGGGTACTCACGATCTCTCCAGGGGCTTGGCCCTTGGAGGCCAGTCCTTGTCGTTGTCACTGGCGTTGGCAGAGCAGTCCGGGAGAAGAGTTTTTCCCTTCTTGGACCCTTCGGCCTCACTCGTTAGGGAAGCCTTCCTTTTCTTCTCTCCCCCCGCTGGGGGAGAGGCTTTCTTCTTCTCCTCCTCACCTTGGTGAGAGGAGTCGGCATCAGAGTCGGCATCCGATAGCACCTGAAAACGGGAACTCTTCCGAGTCCCCGTGGCCTTCTTCTTGGCCTTCTTCTCCGGCACCACGTGGGGTGCCGGAGCCAGCAGCCCCGTTAGGCGGGCGTCCGCTGGGTCCTCTGGCAATGGGGCCAGACAGATAGTCTGTTCGGCCTTCGCCAGCCAGTCCTGTCAAAGGTAAAGGGAGTTTAGGTCCCGCATAGAGTCAAACTATGGAAAACAAGCGTCCCGTAAAGGACAAAATCGCTTACCTCGTCAGCCGGACGCTGCGAGCTGAATCCGCGATCTTCGGTAGCGGATGCGGGAGCCTCGGCGCCCTTAAACAGCACCTTCCAGACATCTTCGTACGTAGTGTCGAAGAGCCCGCTCAAAGTCTGGTGCTGCGCCGGATCGAACTCCCACATGTTGAAGCCCCGTCGTTGGCACGGGAGGATCCGGCGGATGAGCATGACCTGGACCACGTTGACAAGCTTGAGCTTCTTGTCCACCAGCTTTTGGACGCAGGCTTGGAGTCCGGTCAGCTCCTCCGAATCACCCCAGATCCGGCCACTCTCTTTCCAGGAGGTGAGCTGTGTTGGGATGCCAGATCTGAATTCGGCGGCCGCTGCCCAATCAGGGTCACGCGGCTCGGTGATGTAGAACCACCCCGATTGCCATCCCTTAATGGTTTCCACGAAGGTGCCCTCCAGCCAAGTAACATGGGACATCCTGCCCACCATGGCGCCTCCGCACTCCGCCTGGCTGCCCTTCACAACCTTCGGCTTGACACTGAAGGTCTTGAGCCAGAAGCCGAAGTGGGGCTGGATGCAGAGGAAAGCCTCGCACACGATGATAAACGCCGAGATGTTGAGGATGAAATTCGGGGCCAGATCATGGAAATCCAGGCCGTAGTAGAACATGAGCCCCCGGACAAAGGGATGAAGTGGGAAGCCCAGTCCGCGGAGGAAATGGGGAAGAAATACTACCCTCTCATGGGGCCTGGGAGTGGGGATGAGCTCTCCCTCGTCGGGGAGCCGGTGCGCGATGTTGCTGGACAAATATCCGGCGCTGCGCAGCTTCTGGATCTGCTCCTCCGTGACGGAGGAGGCCATCCACTTGCCTCCTGCTCCGGACATAGTTGGAGAAGGTTGAGGTGAGAAGTGCGGACTTGGGCGCTGGAGCTCGAGTTCGCGGAGTTGGATAAGCCAAGGAGGAAGAAGGCGCAGGTAAAAGGGTTGGATCTTTATCCCCTTATATGGGCGGACACAAACATGCGTCCCCATCGGCCTGATAAAACTCGCTTATCCCCCAAGCGCCACAATCAATGGCGCGGTTGGGTTACCCACGTCCGTATTGATGGGAATCCCGGAATAAGGGGAACACGATCTCTGCTTCGACAAGACGTGCCAAGGAAACCGCTTCGCTAAACGCGCTGAGGTGGTACAATAAAAACAATTCGAGTAAAATCTTGGTAGTGGTGTGACGTCACGCCGCAAAATACGTCAGCAGATTGAACTTGTGTAATATTATTCTCTCTATGGTGGTACGCGGAATTTATTTTTGCAGAGCCGGACACTATCCTGGTGTTCACAATCTTCTATAAATTATTCGGAGGAAGAACCCGCCTTGCAATGCCGAAGACAACATGCGCGCCGGACTCGTCGTCATTGAAGCCTGGTTCAGGGGCTACTGAGGGAGTTCCGGATTAGGGGGTGTCCGGATAGCCTAACTATCATCATCGGCCGGACTCCAAGACTATGAAGATACAAGATTGAAGACTTCGTCCCGTGTCCGGATGGGACTTTCCTTGGCGTGGAAGGCAAACTTGGTGATACAGATATGTAGATCTCCTACCATTGTAACCGACTCTGTGTAACCCTATCCCTCTCCGGTGTCTATATAAACCGGATGGCTTTAGTCCATAGGACGAACAACAATCATACCATAGGCTAGCTTCTAGGGTTTAGCCTCCTTGATCTCGTGGTAGATCCACTCTTGTAACACACATCATCAATATTAATCAAGCAGGACGTAGGGTTTTACCTTCATCAAGAGGGCCCGGACCTGGGTAAAACATCGTGTCCCTTATCTTCTGTTACCATCCGCCTAGACGCACAGTTCGGGACCCCCTACCCGAGATCCGCCGGTTTTGACACCGACATTGGGCATACTATTCCTTCTCAGGAATAGTCCCGTCAGCTGCCAATCGGTGAGGCAGAAGGTTGTCGCCGCATCTTCGTGCGAGGCAGAGTACATCGCGGCAGCTATAGCGGTGTCAAGGCATTTGGCTTGCTCGCCTTCTCGGCGAGATACTGAATCAGGACACCGTCCCTGCGCTCATCTTCGTCGATAACAAGTCGGCGATTTCCCTCTGCAAGAATCCAGTGCTTCATGACTGCAGCAAGCACATCGATCTCTGCTATCACTTCATACGTGACTGCGTCGAGAAAGGCACGGTGATCGTGGAGTTTATCAGGACTGGTGAGCAGAAGGCGGACATCCTGACCAAGTCACTTGGTCACGTCTTCAGGAACTGCGCGACAAAGTCGAGATCATGGACATCAAGCTCCTTCGACAAGGTTGAGGAGGAGATTGTTGAGTCAACCTTGGTTTTTCGGTTCCATGCATGCGGCAGCAACAACAATAGCTTCCTTGGCGTTCAAGGACTAAGTATTTTCCTAGTAAGTTTCCTTAGCCGGTGCAAGAGACTTGACTCAAGAGACTTGACTGGAAGTATTCTAGCATGACTGGTTTGATGCCAAAAGTTGGCAGTGCCAACATTTGGCAAATACCAAATATTGGCTATTGTTTGGTTGGTTACCAATTTTACTTACCAATCTCAGAAGAAGTTGCAATTTTGTGGCAACTTACGAAGTTGCCAAATGTTGGTTTGCCAAGTATTGGCAATGCCAAATGTTGGCATCAAACCAATTAACCTCTTCGTGTGGTAAGTACGTACTCCCTCCGTCCGGAAATACTTGTCATCAAATTGAATAAAAGGGGGTGTATCTAGATGTATTTTAGTTTTAGACACATCTCTTTTTGTCTATTTTGATGACAAGTATTTTCGGACAGAGGGAGTAGTAGTTTCTAGGAAATGGCTTTGCATGGCCATGATAGTAGCCACGCAATTTCTAGTGTGTGTGTGCTGTGCACATCCCGGCCTATAAAAGGACCTGGCTCCTTCAGTTGTAAACAAGCTAGTCCGTTGTTTTGGGCTAACAGTCATCACCCCTGATTGAACTCCACCCACTGCAATGGAGAGGAAAGGATCACAAGTGCACAACAGTAACCTCAGATGTCCAATCACATACACACGATCGATACAGGTAAGCTAGCGCCTGGTGAAATCCGTAAAAGCCCACATCAACTTGCAGATCATACCAACAAAAAAAGGCCCAAAAATAAAGCACAAGGCGGGCATGTTCCAGTGAGTTAGGTAAACGGAGGGAAAACCAAGATAAAACAATAAGAAAGGGCAAGTTCTTTTTTTTTTGATAGGAACAGCGGACTAAGACAAACAAGGGGGGCACAACCAGGGTGCCGAGGTCAATTTAGATGTGACATAACTATGTCACATCTAGATAGCATTAGACAGGCACATAGTATTAGCCATAGTGAGATACAAGGAGTAATACTGCTGAGATGTAAAAGGCAGGTCTTTTAATTTTGTGCGTGAGTAGGGATATAAGGTTGCCTACTAATCTAAAACCCAACTTGTGTGTGATGTAAACTTTAGGTTATGTTTTGATAATAGACACGATGTATTTTTCAGGGTAAATACCTGTATTGAGTTTTGGAGGAAGTTGTTTTAAAAATCCTAAGTTTTGGAGGAGGATTTAGAAAACCTCTGTATTGCGATTTTTTCATGGAAATTGTCTATCGTGTGAGTTGCCATCATCAGATGGGTTCTCCCGTGTAAACCGCAAGGTTGAACCCTCTATTTTGTGTATATCATATGCGCGGGTCATATGCTACTGTTCCTGTAGGTGAAGTGCTGTGAAAGATCAGGCCACAACAACAGATCCAATCTCGCCTTGAAGTTCGCTCTTTATCAACAAGGCTTCCAAATTCAACTTCACTACTACATGCTAATCCATTATGATGGCCATAAATCCCATGACAAATGGTTTTGAGCACCCGCGGGGATTATTGGTGATGTGGACGTCGACTCAGACATGCATTGACGTGTCTGCGGTCAGGCCCCTCAAGCCGAGCGGGTATTCGCCAGGCTCTTGATATTGTGGAAGTACACGCCGATGGAGATGTTTTGCTTGAGACGGGCCCTTGGTCCTGCTTCTACCAGGTGGAGATTGTCTTATACGCATGCGGGTTAGGGTGGGGCGATTTTACAGTCATCTTCCTCGGTCACCATGACAACTCATTCCCCACTTGTCGGTTTGGCAAAAATGAGGCTCCCCTCAATAGACGTTTGATCAGGCCCAAATGCAACAACTTTTCTCATTCCAAGTCACACATATTGTGCGTGCATTATTCATGCGAATAGAAAGTGAAACAGTGTATAACTAGCAGAACAAATTGCATGCATGTCCACTACTCCCTACGGTCCTTTTTAGTCTGAATATAAATTTTGTCCGAACTCAAAGTATCCCTACTTTGATCAAACTAATAGAAAAAAGTATTAACATTCAAAATGGCATATGAATATTGTTAGATTCATTATGAAATGTAGTTTTCGTAGTATATATATTTGATATTGTAGATGTTGATAATTTTTTAATGTAAATTTGGTCATATATTGCAAGATTTGACTTGATACAAATCTAATACGCGGAGCAAAAAGGACCAGAGGGAGTAATATACACATGACTACATGCATGACTATTGGCTGATCTAGCTAGGCTGTGGTACGTATATATATAGTCCAGTGTAAATTGCATTCGTTCCTCACAAGTAACAAATATTAGCAAGTCAGCAAAGCTATAGCTCGAATGGAAGGATGTAATATGGACTTGGTGGACTACTTTACTATTTATAATTGCTATGAGATGTTGGAGTGAAACAAAAAAGCAAGTTGTTTTCTGTATGGGCAATGGGAAAAAGCTGATCAATCACCGGCCCAGCTAGCCACCAGCTTAATTAGATTTCGTTAGGATTAAGTCGTCCATCAAGGATTAGTTAAATTGAAGCTTGTCTCGGTTTTTCTAATTAGTATAGAGATCACCTGCCAGCAAAAAGACGGTAAAGGATGAAGCTGAGGCCTGACCACGAAACCATCCCATGTCAGCAAAAAGACGTTAAAGGATGAAGCTCTCGCCGGAGGCCAGACCACGAAACTAGTATCGCCTGCCAGCAAAAAGACGGTGAAGGATGAAGCTCACGCCGGAGGCCAGACCACGAATCCAGTATTGCCTGTCAGCCAAAAGACGATAAAGGATGAAGCTTACGCCGGAGGCCAGACCACGAAATCAGTACCGCCTGCCAGCCAAAAGACGGTAGAGGATGAAGCTCTCATCAGATGCCAGACCACTAAACCAGTATTGCCTGCCAGCCAAAATGAGTTAATGGTGTAGTCAGCACAGTGTGGAAACATCTTTCTTGCTCTTAACAGAACAGGAACTACTTTTTGTACTGTTGTTGGTAGCCTGTGATTTTCACGGCGTCATGCCATTTTTGGCTTTGCAAACCGCAAACAGTGCTGTACTAAAAAAAAATACCTCCCTTCCTGTCTATGTATACTGTATTGCACATGTAGATGAAAGTTTCTTTAGATTCTGCAGATCAAACACTGCCAGAGTTTCTTCCGAGTTATATCAACGAACCTCCATGCCCGCCTCCGCCTCGCCGGCTGTCAAAGTCGCCAGCGTGCGCACCCACGTGCCCGTCACGCTGGATCTCCACACCTTCAACTTCACCAAATGGCGGATGCTCATCCGTGTCCTCCTCGGCAAGTACGACTTGCTTTCCCACGTCACCACCTTCCCGGCCGCGGCAGACCGCATTGCCGGACTGGATCCGCGATGACTATGTCGTCCGGTCCTGGCTGTACGGCTCTATCTCCGACGAGATTCTTGATATGATCATGGCGGAAGATCAAACGGCGCATGAGGCTTGGAACCTCATATCCAACCTCTTCCTGGATAACCAGATGACCCGCGCGGTGTACCTCGAGGCCGAGTTCCGCGGACTCATACAAGGCAACCTCTCGGTCACCACGTACTGCCACTGCTTGAAGGCCCTCTCTGACGCCCTCGCCGATGTCAGTACTCCGATCACACACCAGACTCTCGTCCTCAACTGCCTTCGCGGCCTCAACCCGCGGTTCGCCGACATCACCACGATCGTGACCATGCAGAACTCGCTCCCGACCTTCGGGGCAGACGCGCTCTCTACTTGATCTTCGCGAGACTCAGCTCGCCAACACCTTCGCCGTGGCGAACCAGATCGCCTTGTACAGCGGCTACTCTGCCCAGGGCTCCGGCGGCTCCAACTCCACCCGCGGTGACGGTAACCACGACGACAGCAACCGCGGAGATGGCAACAGTGGTGGCGGAAACTCCGGAGGCGGCGGCAACCGCAATGGCAGGAATTGGCGCAAGAAGAGGCAAGATGGCGGCTCCGGCGGCGGCACCTCTAGCGGTGCCTGCGTCGGTTCAGGCGGCCAGCCCGCGGTCGGCCCATGGATCTGCTTCAACCCATACACGGGCCAGCCACTCTAGCCCCAGGGCGCTCCCGTCTGCGCCCGCCCAGTGGAGCTGGCCTGCTTGGACCGCGTCCCTCGGTGCTGCCACCCGCCCAGGCGTTCACTTCCCTGGCTCCTGTCCATGGCCAGGCCTTCGGTACCAACGCCCCTACGGTCCCCGGCTACAACCCGACACCTCAGTGGGACTGCGCCTCCCTGATGGCTGCCTTGAACAACTCTGCATCAGTCTCAAACGTCGGTGAGTAGGTCAGGGACTCCAGAGCCACCTCCCACATGGCCTCCGACCCCGGTATGCTTCGCCATCTCCTTCCTTCCTCTTCCTCCTCCCTTGTCACTATTGGCAACGGCTACACATTGCCCGTTTCTCATACTGGTGATGCTGCTATTCCTACTTCGGGTCGCACACTTTTTCTTTGCAATGTTCTACTCGTTCCTCATATTGTCAAAAATCTATTTTTTGTCCGTCGTTTCACCATTGACAATTTATGCTCAATAGAATTTGACCCATTCGGCTTCTTTGTGAAGGATCTTCGCACCAGGGCCGTGATTCTTCGCTGCAATAGCCATGGAGATCTCTACATGTTCCCCTTCTCGGTCATCAACCATCACGCCCACGGACTCGTTGCCACCACCTCCACCGAGCTTTGGCATCGCCTTCTAGGACACCCAGGTCGCGACGCTATGTCGCATCTTCATAAACAGTCATCTATCCCTTGTAATAAAGCGGCTTCCCACGTTTGTCATGCATGCCAACGTGGCAAACATGTGAGTTTGCCGTTCACTAGGTCTGTCTCGCATTGTGTCGAACCGTTTCAGTTAGTACATTGTGCCTAGCACGACCATCACCGAAAGTCAAAATAGCAGTGAGAGGGTATCTACCATGTATGCAACCACCTGAGAGATGAGTGTTGTAAGAGATGTTCCTGAAGGAAAGAAATCGACTTTTTTGTGTTCACGGTCCATCTGAGCGTGTTCGTCCTGTGATACCTTGGTAACACACGATGAATAGATTAGAAGTACTCTTTAATGTTTGATTCTTATATTATTTTTTCATCATGTGTTGAAAGGTATTAGCACCAATCGATCTTGCAGTTATGGCTTCTTGCGATGACTCAGCTTCCTGTAGGGTCGACTCTGTGGTGAAGGAGGAGCACGCCAGTGAAGACCCCTTGGCGGAACTCATTTAGGCGCACGCCAGCTCATCCCACTAAAGCATTTTCAGAATTGTCCCAAGAAAAAATTGCCAACTAAGGAGAGCGAGGGACCGCCATGTAAGGAGAGCTCCAACCATGTGCCATTGACTCCATCTAGCATCACTCCCGAAGACGCTTAATCCTCCACTGTGGGGGACATCCTCACCTCCACCGACTCCACTATCACTGGTTTCACTGACAGCACCTCAGAGTAGAGATCCATTTTTGTAGTAGTCTATTTGATAGCTTGATGGCGATGTAGGGATGTACTTATGTAGACGATGATGTGGACTCGGATGACAACTTCTGATGCTTTTGGTATATGAATCCTGAAGTCTTATATTGCTTATGTCTCCATGTATTTTTCTAATGATTTGTTATGTTTTGAAATGTTGTTAATCTCCCTTCTGTAGATGAGGTGACATGTGGTGTGCTCAGGTAGACACCGAGGAGTCTATGATTCATGGAATGCTTTCCATGAATAAGTCAATCGTTACAAAGACATTGCTAAAAAGGGTATGATACTAAGGAGGAGGCAGAGCATGCTTAGTCCACTTATTTGCTCCAAGCGGGAAAAATCAGATCGGGTGGAGGTGGATGAAGAACTTCTTTGTCCTAATTGTGATCTTTCTTAGTGTGGTGCTTGTGTGGTCCATGTAACACAAATGGGTCACATTGAGGTTCTAATGACCATTTGAGACTTATTATGGTCCTTTAGTTAGTTTGACGAAGAATTTGAGACTTGTTATGATGCTTTAATTAGTTTGATGAAGATTCTGGAAGTTTTTATGGTGCTTTAGTTAGTTTGATAAAGAAATTAATTGGGACTTGTTACGATTCTTGTGCATTGGCTATGATGTGGTACTGTCCACGGACACATTTTTGCAGGGCTGTTGCCGAGATAAATAAAACTGAACATATGATTTAATCTTTACCGAGTACACCACTCGGTAAAACTAAGTTGCCGAGAACAAAGCTTGGCGAAGATACCACGTGTCATGTTCTAGTAGCCTTGTCCGAATTTTGCCGAGTACATGGATGAGAATCTCAACAAACATTCTAAGTTGGGGCTTGCCGGGGACGGAGTCACCGAGTGGGCCGACTCGGCAAAGACTGTACTCGGTAAGACAATAGGGTTTACCGAGACCAGGCACGCATATCTTGGCACATATTGGATGCCACGTGCCTCGCTTCTGGGGCTTCCAAATTGGCTGAGCCCCTGCCCTTGGCTCTCGGCAAACTGGTCTGCCACATGGCAACCGCCATCTACATCCCACCCGTCAAGTCCCTTTTTTTTTGTGGAGTCCCTGGTTTAGTGCATGGCAAAGATTCTGCCGAGTCCCCGACGGGCGGCTCTCAGCAAAGTGGCCTTTGCCGGTAGGTGTCAGACCAAGTACCCTAGGCCGAGAACTACACTCGGCAAATGCTCTGTCAAGTGTGAAACAGTTTTCGCCAAGTTGTTTTCGACACTGGAAAGTCCGAATTTCGAGTAGTACTATATCCAAGTACGTGGTGCTGATCGGAACTTAAAAGGTATGCCTAACCAGCTCACGATACAACTTGCTATATGTTTGAAATAATTGGCGATGGTTTAATACTATTTCTTGAAGTAGCTCGAAAATTCAATACGGTGCCCGGGCTTATCTACCCTGGTTAATAGTAAATAACTTTAACAAAATAAACAATTTCAAAAAAGGATATTTTTATGGCGCACGATGCTTAAATGAGTGGTGTTAGCGCAAAATTTCCAAATGTTTAGACATTCGAGGAGCTCGTGGTAAAAAAACACAAAATCGGTTGCAAACAATGTTCTTTTCAAAACTTTCTTAGACACCCAAAATTTATCTTTTTTGCCACGAGCTTCCGAACGTACAAACTTCACCAGATTTTGAACAATCATCACACGAATGAGCATTTTGCATCACAAAAATATTTGGATTTGTTTGAATATTTTACTATTTAAAATGATTTTACTGTTCACATCACTACCAGGAAAAAGGCTAGTAGTAGCGCTGGAAAACTGTGTACTAGTAGCACGGATACCCGCGATACTACTATCACGCTATAGCTAAATGGTTAGTTGTAGCGCGGTTGCCACCCATGCTACTACTATTACTGACCCACGCTACTACTAACGAAATAGTAGTAGCGCCTCTGTAATACCAACGCTACTAGTATCCTAAATACTAGTAGCGCCTAATTTTGCCCCATTCTACTACTAACTATTTTGGATTTAAAAATAATAAAATCGACCAATTCCATTTTATGCATACAATTCCGAGAAAACACAATAGGGATGGAAATGTCCTTATTGCTGATTCTACTATCACACAGTTGCCATATCTACTATCACACAGTTTCTCATTCTACTTGTCCTCACTTCAATAGTAAGAAACATGAAATGGAAAAATAGAGCTCTACCATTGACATGTCCTTATTCCTCAGTAATATTCAATGGAACGGTGCAATTTCACTATAGTCTCATGGATCGACTCTGCCGCTTCAACATCTCATTATCCTACAGCGATGGAAATGAGCATCAGCAAGGCATATAGATATAATGAATAAATGGAGATGAAGTATAATCTCAGATGATACATGAGACGGGGACTAAGATTCTGATACAATGCGAATATGCGTTGTAAGTACACATATATTTCAGTTACAAAAAGATATTAAGTCAAAAGGTAACAAATAACTGAATGAAACTCAGACTATATATTTCAGTTACAAAAAATATTTCAGCTTACGAATGCAGTGTATAAATCAGACTAGAGAGATAACACTACCGAAGCTTAAATTTTAAAGGTGCAGTTTGCATCAGTTCAACCAAATAGTATATTACAATTCACAAGACCCATTAAGTTAAGATTCCTTCTCATCTACTCCCTCTGTCCCATAATATAAGAATAACATTATTATATTATGAGACGGAGGGAGTAGCAACTAAAAGGGGCTCATGCCGAAAATATATTCTTAATTCCTCACTGCCTTTTCAAACTAAATGTTTCAGGAACGCACATGGTTACCATGAATACCAGTGTGGATTAGTACTGTCAATAAAGTTGCAATTCCTAAAGTTGATCGTCTCTTAGTTTTGTGAGGAAAAGATGCGCCTTTTTAGAAAGCATGCAGCTACAGATATCTTCTTACGATCTTAGCTAAGCAATACAGTTAAAAGATAAACACGCACACTTTTTTTTGAGAATATAAACAGGTATGTGGAAACACCAACTCTTTACATAAAACGAAGATGGAGCATTCGGAAATTCAATCATTATGTGGCCCTCACCCTCTTGATAATGTAGACTCGATCTTAGAGTATCCATAGCTCGCTCATTCTCATGTTCATCTATCTCATGTGAAGAATAAGCTGGTGCTCGTATTCCACTTTCTTCAATGCCATCAAAGAGAGCAGTTATGGTGCTTCGGTAGCTATGAAAAGTGCATAGAATAGTTATAAATGAATGCATATAGATTTGACAAGTGCAAAAACGTCTTATATAAGGTAATGCCCTCCATAAACTGTCACAGTAAGATAGCTTACTAGTACTTGTCTTGTACTTGAGGTGGCTAGATGATGACGTGGACGTGCTGCATGTTGAAAGAATTGGTTGTAGTAGGGATCAACTTCTTAAGAATGTAAGATTAGCAGTACTGTGGATCAATATAGCGCGCCATTAGTAAGCGTCTACCTATAAGCTATTTTCTAGTAGTGCACCCGGAACCATGGTGCAGAATAGCCATGTCATCACATTTTTCGAGCAACCCACATAAAAATATACAACCAAAAAGTTCATGAATACCAAAACCGAAATGAAAAAGCCGGGAGCAATGGCATAGGCGTACCTTCTTTTGGACTATGGAGAACACACACCCAGGCTCAATGCCTTATCGCCTGGGACAACATTTGTAAACCTAGAAAACACGGTGGTTTAGGCATTTAAAACTTGCATCTTCAAAATAATTGCCCACTCATGAAATTTGCAGTCTCCCCTCCCCCACAACGTGGCTTTCATCAGGATACTCTTACTGAACTTTGTAGGTCGATCAGGATACGTTCTGCACCAAAGTGGCACGGTAATCCAGTCCTGAAAATCGATCATGTTGTTAGAGAACGGCGAACCTGTGAATTATAAAGAAGCTATGATGAGTCCGAATTTCAACAAATGGCTTCAGGCCATGAAATCCAAGATAGGATTCATGTATGAGAACAAAGTATGGACTTTGGTGGACTTGCCCGATGATCGGCTAGGTATTGAGAATAAATGGATTTTAAGAGGACATACGCTGATGGTAATGTCACCGTATATAAAGCTCGACTTGTCGCAAAGCGTTTCCGACAAGTTCAAGAGGTTCACTATGATAAGACTTTCTCATCCATACGCATGATGCTTAAGTCTGTTAGAATTATGCTATTGCTGCACTTTATGATTATAAGATCTGGCAAATGAACATCAAAACGGCATTCCTTAACGGGTTTTGGTAAGAAAAGGTAGTATACGATGCAACCAGAAGGTTCTATCGATCCAAAGGAATAACTAGCTCTACAACACACTAATGCTTTTGTTGTCCCTGTTTCCAACCAATCCATCCTTTGTAAAACTACTACCTAGGCTGCAAAGAATTTCTTTTGTCCTCACAAACAATCGATGGATTTTTGTTCACCAATGGCATAGAGTATATGTTGGTAGACTAGTACATCGTGGATGGCTGCTCTTATTTTCATGTAGTTACATCTTGGCGGCTCAGATGGTACTACATAGTTACATCTAGCGCCGATGCAAGTGGCCGGCATGCCCCTGAGCCGGTGCTAATTTCTTTCCAGCAGCTTTGTCGCTCTTGTCGGGGCCGGCGGCGTGCTTCTGCTTGTCTTTCTTGGCGGACTTGGCGGAGAGCTTGAGGTGCACGCCGGGATCGCCGCCGCTGCAAGAGCTCTGCAGCAGCAGCGAGTTGTTGATCACCTGCACGTTGCTGTTGATCAGCGCCGTCATCATCCCCTGCTTCTTCTGGCCGTCCGTCTTCCCGTCCACCGTGCCGCCGTCCAGCCGGTGGCCGCCGTGGTGCTCCTTCCACGAGCCGTCCTTGCTCTTGCCGCCCACCTTCATGGACGCGCCCTTGTTCTCCCCCGCCAGCGTGATCACGCTCGCCACCGGGTGCCCCTGCCCGTGTCCGGCGCCAGTGGCCCTGCGCACCATGTCGGCCACGCCCGCCTTGATCTCTCCGTGCAGCTTCCCGTGCTCTGCCTTGGCCTCCTTTCCGTGCTTGCCCTCCTCACCGGCGTCGGCATGGTGCTTCTTCTCCTTGTCTTTCTCCTTGTGCTTGCTCTCCTCGCCGGCGTCGGCATTGTTCTTCTTCTCTTTGCCCTTCCCGTGTTTGCTGTCTTCGCCGGCGTGGTTCTTCTTGTCTTTGCTCTTGTGCTCATCCTTCTTCTCCTTGTCGGCCTCCTTGTGGTGGTGTTCGTCGCCCTTGCCGTGCTTGGTCTCAGCCGCAGCAGTCGGGTGCACGGCGGTTTTCTCCGGCTGCGGGACGACGTCGACGTCCTTGGTTTTGGGCGTGGCGGGCAGGGCGACCGGCTTAGGAGGCGGCCTGGCCGGCGCGGCGGCGTTCGAGTTGGTGTTGGACTGGGGAGGCAGCTCACGGATGGGCGCGAGCGGCGAGGCCCGGGACGGGGACGGCCGGGAGGACGCATGAGGAGGAGTCGGAGGAGCGGCGCCCCTGGTCGCCGGTGCAGTCGGTTGGCGGGGGTGGGAAGGAGACGGGCGGCGTGGCGAGGACGGCGCTGTAGTCGGGGACAGCCGGCGCGACACCTGCGGGCGCACCGCGGGCGGCGCCCCGCTCCAGTACGGGAACCAGTAGCGCGGCGGCTGCTGGTTCTGGTCGCCGTCCGCCATGTCGTCGGGTGAGTGCAATGCAATGCAAGAAACAAGCTGACGACACCGGTGGCCGATATAGTATGTTGATCAGGGAGTCGCGATTTTCCGCGGCGTGTTTGGCCGGTTGATTGATGACACGCGGAGCCGGTTCGGATTTATATAGGGGAAGCGATTGGAAGGGGAAGGTAGGTAGCAGACGATCGACGGCATGGAATCTGATGCTGCGTGCAGTGTGGAGGGAGGGAGGGAGGTGACGACGTGCGCCTCGCCGCGCCTTTGCTTTGCAAATTGCCTTGCCTTATTTGACATGGCGAGGACACTTGGAATATCTCTGCTCTGCCCTGTCTCTAAGTTTTCTAGTAGTGCCTTTGCTTGCTGCTTTTAGAGGGAATCCATCCATTCCACGGATGGGATTGCTACGTGTTTACCTCCTCCTCCTCCAACAACATTCTTCTATTTTTTTTTCAATTTTGGGTTAATATAACAAAATATGTAACAAAAATTTGCACACGCTTATATGCAACGCACAATAGGAAGAAGGAAGAATAAATGGAGAGAAAAATATTACAAACACTTCATTTTTTTTAGAGAAAAGGCATAGCCCGATTTTATAAATAAAGCCATACGGCAGGTCACAGTAACAACGCAGGAAAGTAGCAGCAGCCTGAGGCCCCAACAGCGGCCAGAGAAAACACAACACAAGGAGAAGTCTGGTACATGGCACCCACGCCAGTACACGGCACGCAGGCCGGAAGAAGGATCACACAACTGGAGGATGCCAAGCAGTCAACCAAAAACCCTTAGTCACCCTGCGCTTGTCTGCAAAGAAGAGACACCGTCGTCCGAATTTTGGAGGTTAACGCTGTGAATGCTTCATGGTCGTCGTCCTTAGTCAATGATTTCCACTGCTGCAGGAGGGCACATGATTGAAATAAGCAGTCAGCAGGTGTAGCAGGAAACACATGTTCAATTGTAAATTTGTTCCTAGTCGTCCAAAGGGACCAGCACAGCACTCCCAAGCCCACCCAAAAGAGTCGCCGAGAGACGCCCGAAAGGTCATGGGCCAAAGCCCGCAGCTCCGCAAAGGAGGCAGGGGCCCAAGAGACGTTTAACCAATCCCGAACGCAACTCCAAATGAGCTTAGCCAGGTGACAATGAAAAAAGATATGTTCAGTGTCCTCAACAGCACCACACAGAGCACGGAACTGGGAGCCCGGGCCATTTCTCTTGCGAATTTGATCAGCCGAAGGCAGCCGACGCCGAAAGGCTTGCCATAAGAAGATTTTAATCTTAGGGGGAAGACGAGCCTTCCAGACCTGGGAGAAGCGATTAGTGGGCGTGCCCCCAACGAGCTTGGAATAAAGAGATTTCACCGAGAACCGACCAGAGGAGGACAGCGGCCAGATCACCGAGTCCCTAGCCGTCGAGAGCGAAGGAAACAGGGAAGTAAGACGTTGCCACTCTTCGAACTCTACAGGCGACAAGGAACGCCGGAAGATCAGGTTCCACCCCTGGGAAGCTAACCTTTTTTACTACACCTTACAATAGTTTTCTCTACCATGTCTTCACAGCAGCGCCAAATGATGTCGAATGGGTGACACTGGGTGGAGGTGAAGACGACCACGTCTCATGCCTTCGAGGTATGCCATAGGACAATGGCGACAACAACAGGCTAGGTCCGAGGTGGCAGTCCGAATGGGGGTGTCGGGCCCGTGGGACTGCGGGTACCCAGGCCCGTCTGCCTGTGGCCCTTGATGTGGTGCCACCAGTAGGCCCAAGCAAGCCCGATGCTGGCCCATCTCTGAGCTCCGGGAGCAGGACCCTCACGAGGGCCTCGCCTCGCGAGGCGCGCATTATTAGGCGTCGTCAAGAGCCTCACGAGGCTCCCTCTCTTGAGGCGGCTTCCAGAGGTGCCCCCTGAAGCCCCTTGCGGAGGCGTGTGGATCAAGGATCAGATGAAGGAGTCGCGCGGTCCTGCATCTTTACGTGGGTGACACGTGTGGCGACTTAGCGGAGCCGAAGGGCGCCAGCGGGCACAGATGAGGAGGCTTTTCTCTTTCGTGCTAAGGGAGCATGGGCGGTGCGCTGGTTCCTGAAGCAATCCTCAAAGGTTACCAATTTGGTGCAACAAGACCAGGACAGTGGGTTCGCCAGAACGGAGGCCATCACCGAGCCCACCTGCGCGTCACAGAAGGAGGCTTTTGCAGGCAGAGACCACCTTTAGTCAGGATAAGTTGTAGTCCTGTTCCCCTTCGAATTTGGCCGTTGTGGCAACCCTTCTCGCCTATTGTTTTCAGGGGAGAGGACCGAGGCCAGTATAAGTATAGGTTAGGCGCCAGCATAGAGAGGGGAGAGATCTTTGGTTCTCGACAGGCTCATACTTCCCATGTATCCTGATTCTCATCCTCCCTCGCCAGGAAATCCACACACAAAGCAGGATTAGGGTTTTACACCGCAAGGTGGCCTGAACCTGTGTAAACTGCCGTGTTCTTGTTCATCCTTCCTTTCGCTCGAGCACGGCGGAGCATCGTCGTGAGGTAATGAGTAGGAAAGCGGGGGTAGGCGAGGTTCTATGAGCATGCATCTACTACTATTGCTCCACATATCGACCGCTATCCAGCATGCATCTAGTGTATTAAGTTCATGTAAAACGGAGTAATGCAATAATAACGATGACATGATGTAGACAATATCTATTCATGTAGGAATAGACCCCATCTTTTAATTCTTAATAGCAACGATGCATGCTTGTCATGTCTCCTTCTGTCACTGAGATTGAGCACCGCAAGATCGAACCAATCACAAAGCACCTCCTTCATTGTAAGAAAAATCAATCTAGTTGGCCGAACCAAACCAAAGTTTCTGAGAAGAAATATGAGGCTATAATAATCATGCATATAAGAGATCAACGAAGACTCAAATAATATTCATAGATAGAACTAGTCATAAACTCACAATTTATCGGATCCCAACAAACACACCGCAAAAAGTCATTACATCAAATAGATCTCCAAGAACATTGAGGAGAACATTGTATTGAGAATTAAAAAGGGAGAAGAAGCCATCTAGATATTGTCTATGGACCCAAAGATCTTTGGTAAACTACTCACACATCATCAGAGGGGCACCGATGAGGATGATGAACCCCTTCGTGATCGTGTTCCCCTCTGACAAGATGTCGGAAAGGGCCTCTAGATTGGATCTCGTGATTCTTAAACTTGCGGTGGCTGGAATTGTGTTTTGTCGACTCCCTTAGGGTTTCTAGAATATTTGGATATTTATAGAACTGAGAGGCGGTGGAAAGAACCTCCATGGTCCCGTCATTCATCAGAGCATGCGGGCCCAGGTGGGTGGTGGACCCCACGGGCCTTCCCTCATGCACTTCCTTGGTTCCCAAGTTGTCTTCTGGGCAGAAAAAAATCTCCAAAAAGTTTTGCTGCGTTTGGACTCTGTTTGATATGGATATTCTGCGAAATAAAAAACAAGCAAAAAACAGCAACTAGCACTGGGCACTATGTCAATGGGTTAGTCCCAAAAAAGATATAAAGTTGCTATAAAATGAATGTATAATATCCAAGAATGATAATATAACAACATGGAAAAATCAAAAAATATAGATACATTGGAGACGTATCAGCATCCCCAAGCTTAATTCCTACTCATCCTCGAGTAGGCAAATGATAAACACAGAATGTTTGATGTTTAATGTTGCCTAACATGTTCATCGCATATTCTTTTCTTTTGTAGCATGGACATTTGGACTTTTAGATAATTCAAAGCAATATTCTATATTTGACATGAAGATTTCAATACTCAAGCATATCAACGAGCAACCATGTCTTTCAAAATATAAACACTAAAGAAAGCTATCCCTAGCCCATCATGCTCAATCATTGATCCATTCATGAAACACTCTCAAATAATAGCTACTCCCTCCGTACCATAATATAAGAGTGTTTTTGACATTACACTAATATAGAAAACGTTCTTATATTATGGGACGAAGGGAATACATCCAGTGCACAAGTATGATCATAGTGCTCCTAGTTGGTGCTTTTATAATAAAAGATGGAGACTCAAATAAAAAATTGCATAAAGTAAATAGATAGGCCCTTCCCGGAGGGAAGCGGAGATTTGTAGAGGTGCAAGAGCTCATAGTTTAAATTGAGAGATAAAAATTATTTTGGGAGGCATACTTTTCTCATCAATGAAAACAACCGAGTAGTTCCCAATACTTTCCATGCTAGATATATCATAGGCGGTTCCAAATATAAAATAAATTTTATTCCTTTTCCACCATTATTTCACAATCCATGGCTAGCTGTATCCATGGGTGCCTTCCATACCAACACTTTCCAAGGAATTTATTATTTTTGACAACATAAAGTAAATTTCTTTTTCATTTCGGAACTAGGAAACACTATTACTGCCACACTCTCGTGCAATGACAAGTGAATTAACACTCATCTCGAGAATAACACATCTAGCATGGAAAAATAGTGGCCACCCCCTGCCGCTTCATGAGTGGTATGGGCACACAAAAAAGAAATTTATTTTGAAAATTAGAGATGGCACATACAAATTTACTTGGAATGGCATGGAAATACCGCATATAGGTACGTATGGTGGACTCATATGGCACAACTTGGTTTAAGGATTTTAGATGCACAAGTAATATTCCCACTTAGTGCAAGGAATGGCCAGCACATAGATTGAGAAGCAACTAACCAAGACACGAAAATTCTTGTAAACGAGCATTAAGTATAACTAACATCGAGTAATGCATCACAAGTAGGATGTAATTTCATTGCACAACTATTGACTTGTGTGCTTGCATTGGGAATGACAAACCTTAACGCCAATATTCTTACTAAAGCATAATTACTCGCCAACATGACTCACGTATTACTATCATCATATCCCAAAACTATTACAAAGAATCAAGTTTATTTTGTCCAATGATCTTCATGAAAGTTTTTCTTATATCCCTTTCGAATATCTATCACTTTGGGACTAATTTCATATTTTACCATTGCTTATATCAAGCTCTCAAATAAATTTAATTGAAAAACATGAGCATAAAATTTTCGTCTCTCAAACTAATATAAGTGAAGCATGAGAGAATTTCTTTAAAAATTTACTAACTCTCAAATTAATCTAAGTGAAGCATGAGAGTATTTCTTTCAAAAAAATTAAAGCACCACCGTGCTCAAAAAGATATAAGTGAAGCACTAGAGCAATTCCATAGCGCAAAAAAAATTAAGTGAATCACATAGAGCAATTCTAACAAATCATAGCATAATTATGGTTTTATAAAATAGGTGTGTCCAACAAGGATGATTGTGACAAACTAAAAATTAAAACAAGTAAAGACTCATATAATACAAGGCGTTCCAAGCAAAACTCATGATATGTGACGAATAAAAATATAGCTCCAAGTAAAATTACCGATGGTTGTTTGAAGAAAGAGGGGATGCCTTCCGAGGCATACCAAAGCTTAGTTGCTTGGTTCTCCTTGAATATTGCCTTGGGGTTCCATGGGGATCCCCAAGCTTAGGCTCTTTTCACCCAAAACTTGAAACCTTCAATCACACAAAACTCAACAAAACCTTAGTGAGACCCGTTAGTATAAGAAAACCAATCATCACTTTAAGTACTGTTGCAAACCCATTCATATTTTATTATTGCATTATACCTATTGTATTATAACTTTCCACAACATATACCCTCCAATACAATCCATAGATTCATCAACATAAGCACACAATGCAACAAAAATAAGAATCTGTCAAAAAACAGAATAGTCTGTAAAGACTCGAATTTTACTCATACTTTTGTAACTCCAAAAGTTCTAATAAATTAGGAAAATGTAGGTAATTTGTATCTCAATCATGTGTAACAAAAACAAGAATTTATCTCGTTGCACAGATCTGGTCAATTCTGTTACTGGGCGCAAACATTTCTGTTTTCCAACAAGATCAAATCAACTATCACCAAACATGATCCTAAAGGCTTTACTTGGCACAAACACTAATTAAAACATAAAAACGCAATCATAACAATATCATAATTTTGTGAACACTCAAAAATAGAAAGAAAAAGAGAAAAAAATATTTTATTCATTGGGTTTCCTCCCAACAAGCGCTATCGTTTTATGCCCAGCTAGGCATGATGCATAGATTCAATTATTGTCACCTTTAGTTTTTGATCCATAGGTTGACCTCATGATTAATTCATATGTTGGCTCAATTCTTGTTATAGGGAAGTGTTCCATTCCCTTTCTTAGTGGAAATTGAAATTTAATATTCCCTTCTTTCATATCAATCACGGCACCAATAGTTCGTAAAAATGGTCTACCAATGTTTATGGGACAAGACGGATTGCAATAAATATCAAGAACAATAAAATCTATGGGCATATAGTCCCTATTTGCAAGAATAAGAACATCATTTATCCTTCCCAAAGAATTTTTTATTAGTAGAATCCGCCAAGTGCAAATTAAGAGAACATTCTTCCAACTTGGTAAAACCTGGCACATCACATAGAGATTTCGGAATTGTGGCAACACTAGCACCCAATCACATAAAGCAAAGCACTCAAAAATTTTAATCCCGACTTTAATGGTAGGTTCCCATTCATCATATAGTTTTCTAGGAATTGAAATCTCTAATTCCAACTTTTCTTCTAAATCTTTCATCATCGCTTTATTTTGTTCATAGGCATTGGGTGAATTTAACATGGATTGCAACAAAGAAATAAATTCAATCAAATAGAAACTTCATAATTAAAAATTATAATCCAAAAGAGTGGGCACATCACTAGTTAAAGTTTTGACCTCTCCAAACCCACTTTCATCAATTTTTTTCAACAAGATTTTCACCCTCCGAATTATGCGGACGCCTTCTAGCTAAAGTTGACTTTTATTAGGTCCCTTTATCATCAAATTTAACATTACTAAACAAGGAGTCAATAGAAGAAACATCAATCATTTTAAGATCTTCACCATTATGGTGAAAGCAACCGGTAGAAAATACTCTTTCTAAAAATTCTCTTTTAGCTCTAAGCATAGCGGTTCTTTGCTTACTTTCATCCATGGAAACATATAAAGGTTCAACTGATTCATTGACATCTAATTTGGGTGGAAAAAGTTTAATCTTGAGATTTTCTACATCACGTGAAATTCTATCAATGCTTCTAGACATATCATCAAGTTTACTCATTTTTTCTTTTATCGTATTATTGAATTTTTTGATAATTGATAAATTCTTTAATATTACTCTCAAGATTAGATGGGTTCCTATTATTATTGTAAGAAGGATTACCATAAGAATTGCCATAATTATTAGAGGAATTTCCAAGAAAAGGCCTAGGATTAAAATTACCTTTGTAATTATTGTTATTAAAATTGTTTCGCGAGACTAAATTCACATATATGGGATCACTATTTTTCTCAATCAAAGTAGACAAAGTCACATCATTAAGATCAATAGGTGAATTTTTACTAGCAACGAATTTCATAAGGGCATCAACTTTTTCACTCAAAGTACTAATTTCTTCAACCGAATTAACCTTTTTACTAGTAGGTACACTTTTCGTATGCCATTGTGAATAATTTGCCATGATATTATCTAAGAATTTAGTAGCTTCACCCAAAGTAGTTTCCATAAAACTACCACCCGTGGCGGAATCTAAAAGATTTGTAGAAACAAAATTCAATCCCGCATAAAACATTTGTATAATCATCCAAAGATTTAAACCATGAATAGGACAATTTCTTAGCAACAAAATTTATTCTTTCCCAAGATTGTGCAACATGTTCATGCTCATGTTGCTTAAAATTCATGATTTGATTTCTAAGGGAAATAATTTGCGCGGGCGAAAAATACTTAGTAATAAAACATCTTTGCACTTATCCCAAGAATTGATACTATTGCGAGGCAAAGAAGAAAACCAAATTTTTGCACGATCTCGCAAAGAGAAAGGATTTTTTTTTTAATTTCACAATATCATTGTCCACATCTTTTTTATTTTGCATATCACACAATTCAACGGAAGTGTTTAGATGGGACGCATCATCCTCATCAGATGAAGGAGTCACACGGCCCTACGTCTTCACATGGGTGACGCGCATGGCGATACACGGAGCAAGAAGGGCGCAAGCGGGTGCATATGAGCAGGCTTTTCTCTTCCGTGCTAAGGGAGCATGGACGATGCGCCGGTTCCCGAAGCAATCCCCAAAGGTTACTACTTTGCTGCAAGAAGATCACGACAGCAGGCTCCCTAGGACGGAGGTCATTATTGAGTCATACAATGGCTTAATTCTTGTTATAGGGAAGTGTTGCATTCCCTTTGTTAGTGGAAATTGAAATTTAATATTCCCTTCTTTCATATTAATCACGACACCTATAGTTCGTAAAAACTGTCTACCAATTTTTATGGGGCAAGAAGTATTGCAATAAATATCAAGAACAATAAAATATATGGGCATATAGTCCCTATTTGCAAGAATAAGAACATCATTTATCCTTCCCAAAGATTATTTTATTAGTAGAATCCGCCAAGTGCAAATTAAGAGAACATTCTTCCAACTTGGTAAAACCTGGCACATCACATAGAGATTTCGGAATTGTGGCAACACTAGCACCCAAATCACATAATGCAAAGCACTCAAAAATTTTAATCCCGACTTTAATGGTAGGTTCCCATTCGTCATATAGTTTTCTAGGAATTTAATCTCTAATTCCAACTTTTCTTCTAAATCGTTCATCATCGCTTTATTTTGTTCATAGGCATTGGGTGAATTTAACATGGATTGCAACAAAGAAATACATTCAATCAAAGAGCAACTATCAAAATTAAAAATTGTGATCCAAAAGAGTGGGCACATCACTAGTTAAAGTTTTGACCTCTCCAAACCCACTTTCATCAATTGTTTCAACAAGATTTTCACCCTCTGAATTATGCGGACGCCTTCTAGCTAAAGTTGACTTTTATTAGGTCCCTTTATCATCAAGTTTAACATTACTAAACAAGGTGTCAATAGAAGAAACATCACTCATTTTAAGATCTTCACCATTATGGTGAAAGCAACCGGTAGAAAATACTCTTTCTAAAAATTCTCTTTTAGCTCGAAGCATAGCGGTTCTTTTCTTACTTTCATCCATGGAAACATATAAAAGTTCAATTGATTCATTGACATCTAATTTGGGTGGAAAAAGTTTAATCTTGAGATTTTCTACATCACGTGAAATTCTATCAATGCTTCTAGACATATCATCAAGTTTACTCATTTTTTCTTCTATCGTATTATTGAATTTTTTTTTGAGAATTGATAAATTCTTTAATATTACTCTCAAGATTAGATGGGTTCCTATAATTATTGTAAGAAGAATTACCATAAGAATTGCCATAATTATTAGAGGAATTTCCAATAAAAGTCCTAGGATTAAAATTACCTTTATAAGTATTGTTATTAAAATAGTTTCACGAGACAAAATTCACATATGTGGGATCACTATTTTTCTAATCAAAGTAGACAAAGTCACATCATTAATATCAATAGGAGAATTTTTACTAGCAACCAATTTCATAAGAGCATCAACTTTTTCACTCAAAGTAGTAATTTTCTCAACCGAATTAACCTTTTTACTAGTAGGTACACTTTTCGTATGCCATTGTGAATAATTTGCCATGACATTATCTAAGAATTTAGTAGCTTGACCCAAAGTAGTTTCAATAAAACTACCTCCCGCGGCGGAATCTAAACGATTTCCAGAAACAAAATTCAATCCCACATAAAACATTTGTATAATCATCCAAAGATTTAAACCATGAGTAGGACAATTTCTTAGCATCAAATTTTATTCTTTCCCAAGATTGTGCAACATGTTCATGCTCATGTTGCTTAAAATTCATGATTTGATTTCTAAGGAAAATAATTTGCGCGGGCGGAAAATACTTAGTAATAAAACATCTTTGTACCTATACCAAGAATTGATACTATTGCGAGGCAAAGAAGAAAACCAAATTGTTGCACGATCTCGCAAAGAGAAAGGAAATATTTTTTTAATTTCACAATATCATTGTCCACACCTTTTTTCTTTTGCATATCACACAATTCAACGAAAGTGTTTAGATGGGACGCATCATCCTCGTTAGATGAAGGAGTCACGCGGCCCTGCGTCATCACGTGGGTGACGCGCGTGGCGATGAACCGGAGCAAGAAGGGAGAAAGCGGGTGCGGATGATGAGGCTTTTCTCTTTCGTGCTAAGGGAGCATACGGTGCGCCGGTTCCCAAAGCAATCCCCAAAGGTTACCACTTTGCTGCAAGAAGATCAGGACAGTGGGCTCGCCAGGACGGAGGTCATCATTGAGTCATACGATGGCTTAATTCTTATTATAGGGAAGTGTTCTATTCCCTTTCTTAGTGGAAATTGAAATTTAATATTCCCTTCTTTCATATCAATCACGTCACCTATAGTTCGTAAAAACCATCTACCAATTTTTACGGGACAAGACGAATTGCAATAAATATCGAGAACAATAAAATCTATGGGCATATAGTCCCTATTTGCAAGAATAAGAACATCATTTATCCTTCCCAAAGATTTTGTTATTAGTAGAATCCGCCAAGTGCAAATTAAGAGAACATTCTTCCAACTTGGTAAAACCTAGCACATCACATAGAGATATCGGAATTGTGGCAACACTAGCACCCAAATCACATAAAGCAAAGCACTCAAAAATGTAATCCTGATTTTAATGGTAGGTTCCCATTCATCATATAGTTTTCTAGGAATTGAAATCTCTAATTCCAACTTTTCTTCTAAATCTTTCATCATCGCTTTATTTTGTTCGTAGACATTTGGTGAATTTAACATGGATTGCAACAAAGAAATGCATTCAATCAAAGAGCAAGTATCATAATTAAAAATTGTAATCCAAAAGAGTGGGCACATCACTAGTTAAAGTTTTGACCTCTCCAAACCCACTTTCATCAATTTTTTCAACAAGATTTTCACCCTCTGAATTATGTGGACGCCTTCTAGCTAAACTTGACTTTTATTAGGTCCCTTTATCATCAAGTTTAACATTACTAAACAAGGAGTCAATAGAATAAACATTAATCATTTTAAGATCTTCACCATTATGGTGAAAGCAACTGGTAGAAAATACTCTTTCTAAAAATTCTCTTTTAGCTCTAAGCATAGCGGTTCTTTTCTTAGTTCCATCAATGGAAACATATAAAGGTTCAATTGATTCATTTACATCTAATTTGGGTGCAAAAAGTTTAATCTTGAGATTTTCTACATCACGTGAAATTCTATCAATGCTTGTAGACATATCATCAAGTTTACTCATTTTTTCTTCTATCGTATTATTGATTTTTCTTAGAATTGATAAATCCTTTAATATTACTCTCAAGATTAGATGTGTTCCTATTATTATTGTAAGACGAACTACCATAAGAATTGCCATAATTATTCAAGGAATTTCCAAGAAAAGGCCTAGGATTAAAATTACCTTTATAAGTATTGTTATTAAATTGTTTCGCGAGACAAAATTCACATCTGTGGGAACACTATTTTTCTCAATCAAAGTAGACAAAGTCACATCATTAAGATCAATAGGAGAATTTTTACTAGCAACCAATTTCATAAGAGCATCAACTTTTTCACTCAAAGTACTAATTTCTTCAACCGAATTAACCTTTTTACTAGTAGGTACACTTTTCGTATGCCATTGTGAATAATTTGCCATGAAATTTTCTAAGAATTTAGTAGCTTCACCCAAAGTTGATTACATAAAACTACTACCCGTGGCGAAATCTAAAGGATTTCTAGAAACAAATTTCAATCCCGCATAAAACATTTGTATAATCATCCAAAGATTTAAACCATGAGTAGGACAATTTCTTAGCATCAAATTTTATTCTTTCCCAAGATTGTGCAACATGTTCATGCTCATGTTGCTTAAAATTCATTATTTGATTTCTAAGGGAAATAATTTGCGTGGGCGGAAAATACTTAGTAATAAAACATCTTTGCACTTATCCCAAGAATTGATACTATTGCGAGGCAAATAAGAAAACCAAATTTTTGCACGATCTCGCAAAGAGAAAGGAAATATTTTTTTAATTTCACAATATCATTGTCCACATCTTTTTTCTTTTGCATATCACACAATTCAACGAAAGTGTTTAGATGGGATGCATCATCCTCATCAGATGAAGGAGTCACGCGGCCCTGCGTCTTCACGTGGGTGACGCGCGTTGTCGAGGGGATGAACCCCTGGCAGGCAAAGGAACCCAGATCCTTTTAAAAAATAGCGGGGCCCGCATTACCCATCGAATCGGCACGCGCCTGGCCGGGTCGCTTGACCCGGCAAGGCCCGCAACCTGGCCAAGCTCTCCGACCCGGCAAGGTACGTCGACCCGGCCTCAGCAACTGGCGCGAGACAACCCAACCTGGCGCAACCAAGGCTTCCCCAACAAGCCGACCCCACCCGTGGCATGCACCGCAATCCAGCCACGGGTCAGCTCCCGTCCCATCTAGGCCGTACGATGGGACGAGACTTCAATCACCGATGACCAAGACAACAGTGCTTCCGCCCATGCCTATGGTCAGCCGGAGCGTGGCAACAGTGCCCCTCACCTACCCGCTGACTAGGGCTGGCATGGCAACAGTGCTCCCGCCCTCACCGCTGCCGACAGCAAGCGGCAACCTGACGGGAAGCCACTGTACATGACTCGACTCAGCCATGCCCTGACAATCGACAAGACAACGCACGGTCCCCCTAGCCACGCGGGGCCTGCACCTAGGGGAACCCGGCGAACCACAAGCCCTCAGCGGGACCCAGCTCGGTATCCCGGACACCGACAATACGGACCCACCGACTCGGCGTATTACCATTGTAACCCTGGACGGTTGGTCTATAAAACCCCCCAGGAGCCCACACATACAGGGGCATGATGTGGTGTGTGATGTACGTAGAGAAAGGCAAGCAAGCATAGGACTAGCCACCAAAGCAACACCGGAGAGAAGGAGCAGCCCTAGCCTTGGCCAGCTTCCTTCCTCCCCCCATACAGCTCCAGGAGCAGCATTGTACTATCGATCATCCAACCACACTCGGCAGGACTAGGGGTATTATCTCTCCGGAGAGCCCCGAACCTGGGTATGTCCGGCGTCCCGCGCCCGCTCATGCCAACCTCGCCTCTAGAGCCCACCAGTGCCCTCGAGCCTCCTCCTCTCTTTAGCCATCCCTTGGCATCTGCCTTGCGCCCACCACGACAGTTGGCGCCCACTGTTGGGAAGCTCGAGGAGCTGGCCGGGAGCATGCTTCAGACGGGGCCCTTCTCCTACTCTGATGAGTCTGTCATGATGGCGGACGACGTCATCGATGCGCTCGCCGCCTCCTTCGCCGCGCTGCGCATCTCCGATGCGTTCGCGGCCGACGAGTACCCCAGCGAGGTGCTCAGCTACTCCGATTCTCCCTTCTCCCTCGGCGGTGGCATTGCCGCCGGGGCGATGGACGTCCATGTGGAGGTTTTCGTCACTGGCGATGGCACCTCCTCCTCGTTGAGTAAGACGAGGAAGTCCGCAGAGGCCAGGGCCGTTGCGGAACGGACCGAGCCGTCCGATCTGCTGCGCGCCATGATGCAGAGCCTCCGCGTCCCCATCGGCACCGATATCGACGCCACCAATGTTGCCGAGGCCCGATCTCAGCTCGAGGAAAGGCGCCAGTAGATGCTGGACCTGTCCGAGATGCTCACCGCCACCCAGCGTCGCCTGGAGGCCGCTCAGCTAGATCACGACGCCGCCCATGGATTCGCGCCCGCTGCGGCCGAGCCAAGCCGGGTCGCTGATGTGCGTACCCGAGGAGGAGTGATCGGTCGGGCCCTCGGCACCGTCCGAACCATTTACGAGACCCCAGTGAAGAACATGTGCGCTGCCTAGGCAGCCGCGGTCGGCCTGACACTACTAGAGAAAAGCTTACTAGTAGTGCTAGTTTTTGTGCTACCAGTAGCGCGGGTACCAGCGCTACTGCTACGGCGCTACAGCTATTTTGTAGTAGTAGCGCGTTTCTAGACCAGCGCTACTGGTAAGTTCAACTACTAGTAGCGTGTTTTGAGGCCATCGCTACTGCTAACATTTATGTTTTTTTTAATATTTTGGCGTAGTACATCACTACTAGGAAAATGCTTATAGGTAGACATTTTGCAGTAGCGTTGGTTAGATTCCCGCCGCTACTGCTATTTAGCAGTAGCGCCGGCCAGCACAAGCGCTACAAGTGCACGTTAGCAGTAGCGCTGGATTTCACAACAAGCGCTACTGCTAATGGGCCACGCTCTCGGTCCCCGTTGCAGCTTTAGCTATAGCACTGGGCCGCCTACCCCGCGCTGCCGCTAAGCCCACCTCTCCTCTCTTTGCTTCCCCCGCGCCGGCCCGCGCACCACCCCTCTCCTCACTCACACTCAGACGCTCACACCAGATCGAATCCGGCCCACTCGTCCCCTGATCCGTCCGCCGCCCCTGCGTCCTACTCCGGCCGCCCTTCCCGGCACAGGCCCTCCTCCCCTGCAGGCGCCCCCCCCCCCGCACCGGCCCTCCTCCCCTGCCGGCCTCCCCCCCGCACCGGCCCTCCTCCCCTGCCCCCCCCCCCCCCCGCACCGGCCATCCTCCCTCGCCTGTCGCCCCCCCGCGCCGGCCCTCCTCCACCGAGAGGTATACTCCTCCCTCCTTCCTCCTCCTCCCTCCCTCCCTAGTTATAGTTACTAGAGAGTAGTTAATTTTTAGGTGTTTTAGTTGAATTTGTAGGTGTTTTAGTTAAATAATGTAAGTTCTTTAGTTGAATTTTTAGGTGTTTTAGTTAAATTTGTAGGTGTTTTAGTTAATTTTTTTAGTTAAAGCAATTGTTGTTATTTTTTTAGTTAAAGCAATTTTTCCTGTTTTATGCAAATTTGCAGTGGACATGTCATATTTTGAACATGTCACATTTTGGACATGTCATATTTTTCCGAGTGGCCTATGTTTTGCCAGAAATGTCGATTCGTTTATGTTCTGGAAAATTTCAGGCACTCGATTAGTCCTGTTTTTAGCAAAGGTCATGTCAAATTTTGCTAAGTGTTTATTAATTTTGTTTTCATAATTAAGCATTTTGTTCTCGACGTCGATGATGCCTATCCCGCATCCTCATCGTCGACTCGGTGGAGGACTCCTGCTTGAGCCGAGGGGCCATGTCCGGGACTGGGCTCCGCTGGGCTGGTACTGGGTTGTGCTACCTTCTGGTGAGCGCAGCTTAGTGAGGAGCCAGCCCGTCGTCAACCCGGAGCTTCTTTGGTGGCGGTCACGTGGGCCTGCATTGATGGAGAGGCTTCAGTCCCCCGCGCAGGTGATTCAACACCGTGTCATGGAGGAGAACACGCACATCCAGTGCTACTTGGTTGCGTTGGCGAACGGCCGGTTCTCCAATACCTGGCAGATTATTTGCGGATCTCACCGGAGCTATGATCCGGTGATGGTTCCTTCTCTTTGGGTGTCCACCACGGCCCACTTAACCTAGAGGAGCTATTATTCGAGATGTATTAGTCTTATTATATGATGATCTTTGCTACAAACTACTCTATATGTATTCGATGATGGATTATTAATTACCTATTAGTTATTTGCTTATTGAATGCAAAAGATGAGCGCGGTTTGTGGTACAAACTACTACATATGTATTCATGATGGATTATTAATTACCTATTAGGAAATGTCTGATGACGAAAGGGAATTCGCTATGTGCGATTACTGCGAAGATAAGCGCGGTATGTGCGACAGGCCTCACCTGGTAGAAGGTCGGCGCTTCAGCATCAAGCTCCAAGAGACCTTCGATGTTGATACGGTACGCAACGATGACAAGTTTTTTATGTTATTTTTGCACGACTTCTCTGCTTCTTCAACGTGTAATTTCCGTATTTTACAATTCGACTAGCGTATCCCATGCCATGCAATATGCTATGTCTTGGAGAAGATGGGTTTTGAAGATCATGAAAGCACGGAGACAAAGATAATTCAACTAAGGACCCATCATGGTTATGACTTTGCTATAAAACTATGCAATTCTGTGAACTTATCCAATTTTGGTTGCCCGAATTGGGAAGCCCTTTCAAAGGCGTATGATTTTCACGAGGGTATGCTTCTCACCTTCGATCTTGGTGATCCTGACATCGACAAAAATGATATGACCATTTGGGTCCTTGTTGACACGCTTCCAGTTCTAGCGTTGTGTGAGTTTCTTAAACATATTCACGAAGTAGTTTATATTCTTAATTTCAAAATATTTGACAGCTTATTTCCATTGATAGCTTATTTTCATTCTTCAAAAAATGTACGGAAGATGGTAGACAGAACCTACTACTACAATGATGAAGCACGATTAACTTATAAGGAGAAAGACGGTCTTATCACTTTTTTTTACTGATCTTGAGAATTACAATAGCTATTATCGAATTCCTCAAAATTATGGTCCATATGTGCCACTAGTGCACGCGGTGTGCTACAGTAACATCAATGGAGATATCATGGTAAGATTTTCTACTATTACAACATCTGTGCACCTTTGAACATTGCTAACTACAAAGTTATTACTATGTTTTTGAATAGAAAATCCCGATGGATTGTGTGCCTCATCTGATGTTGCCAAGAGGTCGCGTTGAAGTTATGAGCTTACGGCCACCACGGCCAGGTCAGCCACAGTATCCACATCACTCATGTCCATACCGGATTTCTAAAAGCGAGGAAGCCATGATAATAATTGATTGGAAAAAATGTTTCAACCATCGTAGAGAGCTACTTGGAAGCAACATTGTGCGTAGGCCAAGACTTGGAGACAGGATGATCTCCGTTCTTCATTATGGAGAGTTCAGTTTCCTTACTGAAGAGTGAATGCCTATCTTGTTTTATGATATTTTACCTAAGAGAGGGTAGAGTAGGTCCTATGAGAGGAGTAGGCCTAGGTAGCATGTGTTATTATGTGCTATAATGTGTTAGAGTTGATGAGGAGGATGGAGAGTTGTGATTATGACTAGTGACCAACTTGTTATATATATGATGTCTCATTGATGAACATTGTTTGGTGCTGATGACTACTGGTAATGAATATGCTATTTAAACAAACTAGTTCATGATGAGTTGTTATTGTATAAAAGATATATCTGTTTAAACATGTACAACGCCAAAATATTAAAAAGAAAACATAAATGTTAGCAGTAGCGCTGGCCTAAAAATGCGCTACTAGTAGTTGAACTTACCAGTAGCGCTGGTCTAGAAACACGCTACTGCTAGAAAATAGCTGTAGCGTCATAGCAGTAGCGCTGGTACCCGCGCTACTGGTAGCACAAAAACAAGCGCTACTGGTAAGCTTTTCTCTAGTAGTGCATGTTTAAACAGATATATCTTTTATACAATAACAACTCATCATGAACTAGTCTGTTTAAATAGCATATTCATTACCAGTAGTCATCACCACCAAACAATGTTCGTCAATGAGACATCATGTATATAACAAGTTGGTCACTAGTCATAATCACAACTCCTCATCCTCCTCATCAACTCTAACACATTATAGCACATAATAACATATTCTACCTAGGACCTACTCCTCTCATAGGACGTACTCTACCCTCTCTTAGGTAAAATATCATAAAACAAGATAGGCATTGACTCTTCATTAAGGAAACTGAACTCTCCATAATGAAGAACGGAGATCATCCTTCTCCAAGTCTTGGCCTACGCACAATGTTGCTTCCAAGTAGCTCTCTACGATGGTTGAAACATTTTTTCCAATCATTTATTATCCTGGCTTCCTCGCTTTTAGAAATCCGGTATGGACAGGAGTGATGTGGATACTGTGGCTGACCTGGCCGTGGTGACCGTAAGCTCATAACTTCAACGCAGCCTCTTGGCAACATCAGATGAGGCACACAATCCATCGGGATTTTCTGTTCAAAAACATAGTAATAACTTTGTAGTTAGCAATGTAGTTAGCAATGTTCAAAGATGCACGGATGTCGTAATAGTAGAAAATCTTACCATGATATCTCCATTGATGTTACCGTAGCACACCGCGTGCATTAGTGGCACATATGGACCATAATTTTGAGGAATTCGATAATAGCTATTGTAATTCTCAAGATCAGTAAAAAATGTGATAAGACCATCTTTCTCCTTATAAGTTAATTGTGCTTCATCATTGTAGGAGTAGGTTCTGTCTACCATCTTCCGTACATTTTTTGAAGAATGAAAATAAGCTGTCAATGGAAATAGGTTGTCAAATATTTTGAAATTAACAATATAAATTACTTCGTGAATATGTTTAAGAAACTCACACAGCGGTAGAACTGGAAGCGTGTTAACAAGGAACCAAATGGTCATATCATTTTTGTCGATGTCAGGATCACCAAGATCGAAGGTGAGAAGCATACCCTCAAGAAAATCATATGCCTTGGAAAGGGCTTCCCAATTCGGGCAACCAAAATTGGATGAGTTCACAGAATTGCATAGTTTTACAGCAAAATCATAACCATGATGGGTCCTTAGTTGAATTATCTTTGTCTCCGTGCTTTCATGATCTTCAAAACCCATCTTCTCCAGGACATAGCGTATTGCATGGCATGGGATACGCTAGTCGAATTGTAAAACACGGAAATTACACGTTGAAGAAGCAAAGAAGTCGTGCAAAAATAACATAAAAAACTTGTCATCGTTGCGTACCGTATCAACATCGAAGGTCTCTTGGAGCTTGATGCTGAAGCGCCGACCTTCTACCAGGTGAGGCCTGTCGCACATACCGCGCTTATCTTCGCAGTAATGAAAAACAGCGAATTCCCTTCCATCGTCAGACATTTCCTAATAGGTAATTAATAATCCATCATGAATACATATGTAGTAGTTTGTACCACAAACCGCGCTCATCTTTTGCATTCAATAAGCAAATAACTAATAGGTAATTAATAATCCATCATCGAATACATATATAGTAGTTTGTAGCAAAGATCATCATATCATATCACTAATACATCTCGAATAATAGCTCCTCTAGGTTCAGTGGGCTGCGGTGGACACCCAAAGAGAAGGAACCATCACCGGATCATAGCTCCGGTGAGATCCCCAAATAATCTGCCAGGTATTGGAGAACCGGCCATTCGCCAACGCAACCAAGTAGCGCTGGACGTGCGTGTTCTCCTCCGTGACACGGTGTTGAACCACCTGCGCGGGGGACTGAAGCCTCTCCACCGATGCAGGCCCACGTGACCGCCACCAAAGAAGCTCCGGGTCGATGACGGGTTGGCTCCTCACTAAGATGCGCTCACCAGAAGGTAGCACAACCCAGTAACAGCCCGTCGGAGCCCAGTCCCGGACATGGCCCCACGGCTCAAGCAAAAAAATATGACATGTCCAAAATGTGACATGTTCAAAATATGACATGTCCACTGCAAATTTGCATATAACAGGAAAAAATGATTTAACTCAAAAAATAACAACAATTGCTTAAACCAAAAAATACCTAGAATTCTGTTAACTACACCTAAAACAACTAAAACACCTAAAATTCTATTAACCACACCTAAAACAACTAAACCACCTCAAATTCTGTTAACCACACCTAAAATTCTGTTAACTACATCTAGAACACCTACATTATTCTAAGAACCTACCTTTTTAACTAAAATACCTACAAATTTAACTAAAACACCTAAAAAATCAACTAAAACACCTTCATTATTTAACTTAAACACCTACAAATTCAACTAAAACACCTAAAAATTAACTACTCTCTAATAACTATAACTAGGGAGGGAGGGAGGAGTATACCTCTCGTTGGAGGAGGGCCGGCGCGGGGGGGGGGGGGCGACAGGGGGGGGAGGATGGCCGGTGCAGGGGGCGGCCGGCAGGGGAGGAGGGTCGACGCCGGGGAGGGTGGCCGGAGTAGGACGCGGGGGCGGAGGCCGGATCATGGGACGACTGAGGGATTCGATCTGGTGTGAGCGTGTGAGTGTGAGTGAGGGGAAGGGTGGTGCGCGGGCCGGCGCGGGAGGAAGCAGAGAGGTGGGCTTAGCGGCAGTGCGGGGTAGGCGGCACAGCGCTATAGCTAAAGCTGCAATGGGGGCCCGAGAGCGTGGCCCATTAACAGTAGCGCTGGCTGTGAAATCCAGCGCTACTGCTAACGTGCACTTGTAGCGCTTGTGCTGGGCGGCGCTACTGCTAAATAGCAGTAGCGATGGGTATCTAACCAACGCTACTGCTAAATGTCTACCTATAAGCATTTTCCTAGTAGTGTGGACCGGCTCACGGGTGAAGAGCTGCAGGAGCGCATCGGGCGGATGCATGAGCTCCTCAATGCAGCCAACACCCAGCAGGATCGCCTCAACCAGCTCAACAAGCCGGCGGGATCCGGCTCCGCTTGCCTTGGTGGACCCGGCGAACTTCTGCACATGGCTTCCTCGCTGCCCGGCGAGGCGCATTCCGGCCAAGCCCAGACTCGGCGCAACCCGGCCGCCGCGGCCGCTGACGTCCTGGGCGACGAGACCGCCCCGGAGACCCAACATGGCCGGCGTCCGGCTCCGACCGACCTCACTACAGGAATCAACTACTTAGCGGATGGCAAAGGCCTTTGCCATCTGCCGCGGACGGCAACAGGATCCGGCAAAGTAAGGATCGGCAAAGAGCTACTTTGTCGTCTGCTTCCGGAGGCTGACGGCAAAGGGTCCTTTGCCATAAGCAGCGGACAGTAAAGAAAGTTGATGGCAATAAATACGTTGTTAGTCCATTAGATGGCTAACGGCAGCCTTTGCCGTTAGCTGCTGACGGCAAAAATTATCTGGCCTTTGCCGTCCGCCTGCTGACGTCAGCTGGACGTCACTGCCCACCTATTCTTTCCCGTCCTCTCAATCCATATGTGCCAATTATGACTCTTGAGACCAAATATCCTCAATTTATCAAGACTTGCTCCCCTCTTTAGATTCGCTGCATACCCATCGGGGAACATCAACTGCATTTTCACCCACAAGATAATTTCCCTCATAGCTGTCCTTCCAAGATTGAACCATGCCTTCGGCTTCGTCCAGTTCTGCTTTCCTTTCGGTTCTTTCATGTTTTGTAATGGCCTATCACATAGCGCCTCCAGATCGACTCCAGCCTTAGTATTATCCTTTGACTTCCCATCTATGCCGAACAATGTACCAAAAAGTGCCTCGGCAATATTCTTCTCAGTGTGCATCACGTCGATGTTATGTGGGCAAAGGAGGTCTTTGAAGTAAGGCAGATCCTATAAGCATGCCTTGTGAGTCCAGGCGTGCTCAGAATTAAACCCCTTGAAGTACCCTGGACGCGTGGATCTGGCTCGAGAGCGTTTAACTGATCCAAGGTCTGTTGGCCTGTCAAGGCAGGTGGTGCAGAGTTTTTGACAACTCTACCTCTGATGAAGTTCTTCTTGTCTTTCCTGAACTTATGGCGAGGATCCAGGAACTGTCTATGCATGTTGAAGCAAGAAAACTTGCGACCGGCCTGAAGCAAACGAAACTCAAGAGCTCCCTTGCATGTGGGACACGGGAACCTTCCATGTACACACCAGCCAACGAATAGGGCATACGCTGGCAAGTCATGCGTCGAGTACATGTACCAAACACGCATTATGAAGTTTCATTTGCTATAGGCGTCGTATGTCTTGAACCCATTATCCCAGGCTTCTTGCAATTCTTCCTTAAGCGGCTGCATGTACACATTCATATTTTTTCCCGGATAGTTGGGCCCTGGAATTATCAACGTCAGGAAAATGTTCTTTCTTTGCATAATCTGTCCGGGAGGGGTACTGAGTGGAAAGACAAATACGGGCCAACAACTGTATTGGGCTGCCGTCATACCAAACACACTGAACTCATCCATGCTGACGCCGACTCGAGGATGCCTCGGATCTGCCGCTTTGTCAGCATGTAATTCATCAAATTTTTCGATGCAACACCATCCGATGTGTGTACCATCATCAGATTCCCGAGCATCATCATAGTCTTGCACCATGTTTTCCATCCCGGTACCATGCTCGTCGGTGCGAGGATAATCCACCTCAGCTTGGTCACGTTGGGCAGACTCACCATGATATGTCCACACCGTATAATCGGGCATACAACCACTCTTCTGCAGGTGTTTTCCCATTTCAGCCTCTCTCCTCTTTTCCCAATTGCCGAACGGAACCAGGGGCACCAGGTTTTCTTCTGGCCATTTGCAAATGCGGCTTGCACAAACCCCTTGGTTTTTGTGAACCATTCAGCGCTCCATTTGTTCTGACCAGTGTGACCAGTATACATCCACGCATGATCACTCATCTTGACTTTCAGAGCTACTGGACACACAATAAAAATATATATAATCCACCATGTATTTATTCATTAGTTGATCTACTTTGTCAATTTTATTACGTCCATGCAACCAACACTCTAATAGGTAATGATAGGTCATAATCCCACCCGAGTATGTGTAGCTTGGGTTCATTTTCCCATGCTATGCTCCGGATCCGACGCAAAATTTCGGCAGCACCTCCCCGTTGTTCTCCTGATACACGTCTCTGCAATAAACAGAGAGGATGTGTACCCGGAGAACAACAGGGGAGGCACTGATGAAATTTATGCATCGGATCCGGAGCAAAGCATATGGGAAAACAAAGCCTATCTACACATACTCGGGCTGTCCATGGATAGCGTTGGACAATTCGAAACATGCAAATGCATGCATATTTATAACTATAACGCTTTCGAATGGGAGACACGTATTGGTTATGTATACAGATGATTCAAGACACATATATAGCTAGCTATCAAGTTTCATCGGCACGAACACCGGAACAGAAAAAATAATTAATGGGGGAGGAGGACATGTCATTTGTTCTCACCCACGAACGAAGGGGCAGAGCTCGTCAAACGCACGGCGAGGTCGTCGAACACCAAACCTTGTAGCGATGAAACACCTGCACATTTAAATCTACCCGATCAACACAATTATATATGATGTTTTCATAACAAAATCGAAAAATATATGACCTAACTCATAATTCACAAATATATGACCCCGTCGGCCTTTGGAAGGCCAAAGAGCACCTTTTCGGGAGTTTTTGGGGGTTGGGGTGTCGTGTCGGTGTCGGGGTTGGGGTGCTGTTTCGGGGCCGGGTTGTCGAGGTGTCGTGTCGGGGTCGGGGTGTCGGGGTGTGGTGTCGGGGTCGGGGTGTCGGGGTGTGGTGTCGGGGTCGGGGTGTCGGGGTCAGGGTGTCGGGGTCAGGTGTCAGAGTCTGGTGTCGGGGCCGGGGTGTCGGGGTCAGGGGTCGGGGTGTTTCCTTCTATCCTTCTTCTTCTTTCCTTCTCTTCTTCTTCTTTTTTATTCTTCTTTCCTTTCTTCTTGTTCTTCTATCCTTCTTCTTCTTTCCTTTCTTCTTCTTCTTATTCTTCTTTCCTTTCTTCTTCTTTCCTTTCTTCTTCTTCTTCTTTTTTCATCTTTTTTCTACTTTTTTTACTTCTTTTCTTTTCTTCTTTTCGTCTTCTACTTCTACTTCTTTTCTTCTTCTTCTTTTCTTCTACATATTCTTTTTTCCAACACTAACACTAAATTTTCTTCTTTTCTAACACTAAATCAAACACTAACACTAACACTAACAATTAAACAACAAAAAGAAAGAAAAAATAGGAAAAAATACTCACCGGAGCCGGGGGCGACGCTGGGGGGCGGCGGGGCTCCGGGGCAGTGGGACGGCCGGGCGGCGTGGGCGGCGCCGGGCAGAGGGATGGTGGGGCGTCGGCGTGTGGGGGAGGGGGCGGGGGCGGGGGCGGTGGCGGTGGCGGGGGTGGCGAGGGCGATGGCGGGGGCAGCGCCGGGCAGCGGGATGGTGGGGCATCAGCGGGTGGGGAAGGGGCGGTGGCTGGGGCAGCGCTGGGCGGCGGTGGCGAGGGCGGCGCTGGGCGGCGATGGGGAGGGCGGCGCAGGGCGGCGGGGGCTGGGGCGATGGCGGGGGCGGCGTGGTGGGTGGATGTGGGCGTCGGGGAGGAGAGACAGAGAACAGAGAGAGTAACGGGTGGGGGGGCTCGGCCGTTAGTTAGGTTAGTAAGGTTAGCCTTTGTCGTCCGCCTCTCCTTTGTCATCCGCTTTTTTTATCTTTGCCGTCTGCTGCGGACAGCAAAGAGGGGGGATGTAAAGTTTCTTCGTTAGTGGTTGCCACCTCCCTCTTTGCCGTCAGCCAGCGGACGGCAAAGAAATGGCCGATGGCAAAGACCTTTTTTGTCGTCCGCCAGTTGTTTGCCGTCTACTTCTTGGTAGCCGATGGCAAAGACCTTTTTTGTCATCCGCTAGCTGACGGCAAAGAGATGGCAGATGGCAAATTCCCTGATTCCAGTAGTGCCTGGCCCCTCGGGGCCTGGCCGCCAGTCAACTCGACCCGCGCGCCATCGACGACGCCGACGCTCGCCACCGCCTCGATCATCTCGCTCGCTCCCTGGAGGTGGAGGAGAGCGGCGCTATCGGGCCGGCATGCTTCGGCCCACGCATCCGGGAGGAGCCCTTCCCCAAAGGGTTCATGCCCCCCCCCATGGCACCCCCAAGTACAACGGGACTGTGAAGCAGGAAGACTGGCTCACCAACTACACCATGGCCATTGGCATCACCGGTGCAAATCGCCGTCTCGCCGTGCGCTACACACCGCTCATGCTCCAGGGGTCGGCCCGCACGTGGTTGAACAGTCTGCCGATGGGCAGCATCAACGCGTGGGTCGATTTCGAGGAGGCCTTCGTCCCCAACTTCACGGGGACCTACAAGCGACCCAGTCGCCCTAGCCAGCTCTCCATCTGCATGCAGGGGCCGACGAACACCAATCGCGAGTACCTCGCACGCTGGACCGAGCTCCGAAACAACTGTGAGGGCGTCCATGAAGTCCAGGCGATCCAGTACTTCGTCAGCGGGTGCCGAGACGGCACCCTCCTCAAGCACAAGCTCTTACGCTCTGAGCCGGCCACAATGGCCGCGCTCATGGTAACGACGGATAAATACGCCAACATCGACTCCGCCATGAAGATCCGGGTGGCACCGGAAGAAGCCGGCAAGGCAAAGTCGGTTCCTCCCCCGTAGCCGGCCGGTGAAAGCAGCCGACAGCAGCATCCCCAGAACAAGAAGCGCAAGGCCGACCAGCCGGCACAGCATCACGACAACCGGCTCGTCGCGGCCGCCGAGCCCGCTGCGGACCCTATGGCGAAGCGCCGGCAGACCGGCAAGATGGCATGGCAACCCGCCATGAGTTTCGAAGAGATGCTCGATGCCCCATGCAAGCACCACGACGGCGCAATACCATCCATACACACGCTTCGGAAGTGCGCCATCACCAAGCGCATCATGAGGGGCGACGTCCCGCCTCCTCTGGCTCCAGCTCCAGCTCCAGGCGTGGGATAGCCGTCTCCGCCTCCACCGCCGCCTCCCGCTGCCTGCGCGATGCGCAACGATGCTTACCTGGACTAGAACGCGGCCTACATCGTCTTCACCAGCCTCGGCAACGACAAGCGCAGCGAGCGCCTCCTTCGGCAAGAGGTGAACACCGTCGTCCCAGCCAAGCCAGAGTTCATGCATTGGTCGGATCGCCCGATAACATGGACCCAGGAGGATCACCTGGCGGTCACGCCGAGTCCGGGTGGTTACGCCCTCGTCCTCAACCCAAGCATCGTCGCGCGACGCACATGCAAGTTCTCCCGAGTTCTCATCGACGGTGGCCGCAGCATCAACATCCTCTACTGCGACACAATGACCAAGCTCGGCCTCAAGGTCGAGGACCTGGAGCCAACCTGGACGATCTTCCACGGCATCGTGCCCGGCCTCTCCTGCCCTCCCATTGGCCGGGTCCAGCTCAATGTCTTGTTCGGTGATAGAAGCCACTTCCGGCGCGAACCAATCTGGTTTGAGGTAGTGGACCTGTCTAGCGCGTATCACGCGTTGCTGGGCCGGCCCGCGCTCACAGAGTTCATGCCGGTTCCCCACTATGCGTATCTGAACATGAAGATGTCGGGTCCCAAGGGCCTCATCACCATCACCGGCGATTACCGCAAGTCCCTGGAGTGCGCCCGAGACGGTGCCAAGTTGGCCGAGTCGCTGGTCATTGCCGAGGAGCGGCGCCAGCTCAACCGGATCGTCGCCTTGGTAGGCGAGGCCTCCGCTGTGTCGATCCTGACCACGGACCCGGCCGACGAAGCCGCCTTCAGAACCTCCAAGGAAACCAAGAAAGTGAAGCTCAACCCGGAAGACCCCAGCTGCAGCAAATACGTTGTCGTAGGCGCCCGCCTCGACAGCAAATAGGAAGGCGAGCTCGTCGACTTCCTCCGTGAGAATCAGGATATCTTCGCATGGACCCCCAAGGACATGCCGGGTATCCCGAGGAAGTACGCCGAGCACAAACTTCACGTCCGCAAGGACGCCAAGCCTGTCCGTCAACCCCTCCAATGATTTTCTGAAGAGAAGAGAAGAACCATTTGTGAAGAGGTCGCCAAGCATTTGGCAGCCGGCTTCATAATGGAAGTATTTCACCCCTAGTGGTTGGCCAACCCAGTCCTCGTCCTAAAGAAGAACAAGACCTGGCGCATGTGTATCGACTACACCAGCCTCAACAAGGCCTGTCCCAAGGATCCGTTCGCTCTCCCGCGGGTCGACCAAGTCATCGACTCGACCGCCGGGTGCGAGCTCCTGTCCTTCCTGGACGCCTACTCCGCCTACCACCAGATCAAGCCGGACCCGGCCGATGCCCTGAAGACGTCCTTCATCACGCCCTTTGGGGCGTATTGCTACATCACCATGTCGATTGGCTTGAAGAACGCCGGCGCCACCTTCCAATGCTGCATGCAGAAATGCCTGCTACAGCAACTCGGCCGCAATATCCACATGTATGTGGACGACATCGTGGTGTATACCAAGCAGCACCTCACGCTCCTCGATGATTTGAAGGAAACGTTCGCCAACCTTCGCGAATACAAGGTCAAGCTTAACCCAAAAAAGTGTGTCTTCGGCGTCCCGGCTGGAAAGCTCCTCGGCTTCCTTGTCTCAGAACGCTGCATTGAGGCGAACCCGAAGAAGATCAAAGCCATCGAGCGCATGCGCAAGCCGGCTCGGCTGCGCGATGTCCAGAAGTTCACTGGATGCTTGGCCTCGGTTAGCCGGTTTCTAAGCCAGCTGGGCGAGAGGGTGCTACCCCTGTACCAGCTGATGAAGAGGACGAGCCCGTTCGAATGGAATGACAAGGCAGACGAGGCCTTCCAAGACCTCAAGCGCATGCTCTCCACCGCACCAGTCCTGGCCGCGCCAACCGACAAGGAGCCGCTGTTGCTCTACATAGTCGCGACATCGCGGGCGGTCAGCATGGTGCTGGTGGTGGAGCGACTAGAGAAGGGCAAGATCCAAGCCGTCTAGCTCCCGGTCTACTACCTGAGCGAGGTGCTCTCCATCTCCAAGCAGAACTACCCGCACTACCAGAAGATGTGTTACGGCGTGTACCTCACCGCCAAGAAGCTAAAGTAGTGCTTCCAAGAGCACGTCGTCACCGTCGTCAGCATGACGCCTATCAGAGAAATCATCGGGTGCCGGGACGCCTCTGGCCGGGTCGCCAAGTGGGCGATCCAACTAGCCGGCCACACCGTCCTCCACGAGCCCCGCACCATGATCAAATCTCAAGCCCTGTCGGACTTCCTCGTCGAATGGACCGAGACCCAGTACTTGCCGCCGCCTCTCGACTCGACGCATTGGCGCATGCATTTCGACGGATCCAAGATGCGGCTTGGCCTGGGGGCCGACATCGTACTATCGTCCCTGAAGGGCAACCGGCTCCGCTACGCGCTCCAGATCCACTTCGCCACCTCCAACAACGTCGCCGAATATGAAGCCCTTGTGCACGGCCTCCGGCTTGCCAAGGAACTCGGCATCTGACGCATCCTGTGCTACGGCGACTCGGACCTGGTAGTGCAGTAGTGCTCCGGTGAATGGGACACCCGCGACTCCAACATGGCAAGCTACCACTTCCTCGTCCAGAAGTTGTCCGGATCCTTCGAGGGCTGCGAGTTCCTCCACATCCCGCGCGCGGAGAACGAGGCAGCCAACACACTCGCCAAGATCACATTGTCCCATCAAGCCATCTCGTCCAGCGTCTCCCTCGAGAACCTGTGCAAGTCATTCGTCAAGCCATCACCGGACTCCGAGTCCATCCACGTTCCACACAACCCGGCCGCACCTCAACCCAGCCCGGGGACTGCTGAACCTGGCCCGAGGGCTGCTCAGCTCAACCCGGCCACCATCGCCCTGGACCCGGCCGTCGCCATCCCCGACCCAGGGGCTGCTCAACCCGTCCCGGGGGCTAGCGACTCGGAACCCACCCTGGCGACCATCTTCGCCGTGGTGACGGCTCCGTCGTGGGCCCTCCCAATTTTAGAGTTCCTGGAGAACGGGGTTCTCCCGATGGATGAGACCGAGGCCCGGAAATGCAGCGCCAGGCATCCGCCTACAGCATCATCAACAACGAGCTCGTCAAGCACAGCTCCACTGGCGTGTTCCAGCGCTGCGTCGAGAAGGAACAAGGCATCGACATCCGCCTCGACATTCACCAGGGCGAGTGTGGGCACCACGCCGCATCGCGATCCCTGGTGGCCAAGGCGTTCCGCCATGGTTTCTACTAGCCCACGGCCCTCGAGGATGCTGAGTCACTCGTTCTCAAGTGTGAGGGGTGCCAACGCTTAAGCAAATGCAACCACTGGCCGGCGTCAGCACTCCGCACCATACCGATCGCCTGGCCCTTCGCGGTCTGGGGACTCGACATGGTGGGACCCTTCAAAACCGCTCAAGGCGACATGACGCACTTGCTGGTGGCAGTGGACAAATTCACCAAGTGGATCGAGGCAAGACCAATCAAGAAACTGGACGGGCCAACAGCCGTCCGGTTCATCAAGGACATAGCGGTGCGCTATGGCATGCCGAACAGAATCATCACCGACAACGGCACCAACTTCGCCAAGGGTGCGCTCGAGCAATACTACTCCGTCTCCAGCTTCCGCCTCAACCTGGCCTCCGTTGCACATCCGCAGTCCAACGGGCAGGACGAGCGGGCCAACGGACTCATCCTGTCCCGCGTCAAGCCATGACTCGTCGAGCCACTCATCCGCTCACCCGGCAGCTGGCTTGACGAGTTGCCGGCCGTTCTCTGGAGTCTACGCACCATGCTGAATCGGTCGATCGGGTTCACCCCGTTCTTCCTTGTTTATGGAGATGAAGCTGTCATCCCAACCGACATAGAGTTTGACTCGCCGCGTGTCACGATGTACACTGAAGCCGAAGCCAGAGAAGCCCGCGAAGATGGCGTCGAGCTGCTCGAAGAAGCACGCCTCCTGGCGCTCAGCCGTTCGGCCATCTACCAGCAAGGCCTAAGGCACTACCACAGCAAGAAGATCAAGCCCCTCGCATTCCGCGAGGGTGACCTCGTCCTCTGACTCGTGCAAGAGCAGGCAGGCCAGCACAAGTTGTCCCCTCCATGGGAGGGCCCATTCATCGTGAGCAAGGCCTTGCGCGACCGCAACGCCTACTACCTCATCGACGCACGCAAGTCAAAGAAGTGCAAGAAAGACACCGCCTGTGAAGAAACAACCCGGCCGTGGAACGCAGAACTCCTTCGCCCGTTTTACAGTTAGCCGGACGAGTGTATGTATCGTCGTCTTTTGTAAACGCATGAAACTATGGGGTTCCCGAACGAGACTCGGGGGCTGCCTTTTGTCGACCAATTTATTGTGTCCCCATTTTTCTGCATCACTATACCACTGAACCCGGCCACCGGTCCGACTCGCGCGACCCGGGGGCTCGGGGGCAGGCCGGCTCGGTCGCCACCCCGCCGCTGAAAGTGCAACTATCCCTAGGTGGTTTTGGTAATTCCTAACAACATATAGCTCATTGAGCTAACATCATTCCAAGATGAACATTTCAGGAAAAGCTCAATGAATGGCATGGCATGGATGAGGAAAGTGGATCCCTCAAAATACTAAGGATAAAAGGATTGGCTCAAGCTCAAAATCTCAAGACTCTACATTTTATATTTTAGTGGTCCAAGATCACATTGAGTCTATAGGAAAAGCCAATACTATCAAGGAGGGATGAGGTGTTGTTTAATGAGTTTCTTGCTCCACAGTGCTTAGTGATATGCTCAAAAACCCTCAACTACTTTCTAATATCCACATATGACCCAAACCAAAAGTCAAACTCGGCCCCATCGATTCTTTCTATCCGGCGCCACCGAGTTCAGATGTCATAGCCACTGCCACAAACCCTAGGCAAATCGGTCTCACCGATAGGGATCTCGGTCTCATCGAGATGGGATTGTAATCTCTCTGTTTCCCTTCGTAACATTTCGGTACCACCGAGATGAGCGATCGGTCCCACCGAGATTGCAATGTAAACTCTCTGTTTCCTTTTCGTAACATTTCGGTCCCACTGAAATGAGCGAACCAGTCCCACTGAGTTTACCTGACCAACTCTCTGGTTAGCTTATTACTAAAATCGGTCTCACCGAGTTTGTGTAATCGGTCTCACCGAGATTACGTTATGCCCTAACCCTAACCATATCGGTCCTACCGAGTTGCATGTCGGTCCCACCAAAAATCCTAACGGTCACTAGGTTTACTAAATCGGTCTGACCGATTTTGTTGATTCGGTCCCCCCGAGATTGGTAAATTGTGTGTAATGATTAGATTTTGTGTGGAGGCTATATATACCCCTCCACCAACTCTTCATTCATGAAGAGAGCCATCAGATCGAACCTACACTTCCAACTTACCGTTTCTGAGAGAGAACCACCTACTCATGTGTTGAGGCCAAGATATTCCATTCCTACCATATGAATCTTGATCTCTAGCCTTCCCCAAGTTTCTTTCCACTCAAATCTTCTTTCCACCAAATCCAAATCTTGTGAGAGAGAGAGTTGAGTGTTGGGGAGACTATCATTTGAAGCACAAGAGCAAGGAGTTCATCATCAACACACCATTTGTTACTTCTTGGAGAGTGGTGTCTCCTAGATTGGCTAGGTGTCACTTGGGAGTCTCCGACAAGATTGTGGAGTTGAACCAAGGAGTTTGTAAGGGCAGGGAGATCACCTACTTCGTGAAGATCTACCGCTAGTGAGGCAAGTCCTTCGTGGGCGATGGCCATGGTGGGATAGAAAAGGTTGCTTCTTCATGGACCCTTCGTGGGTGGAGCCCTCCATGGACTCGCGCAACCGTTACCCTTCGTGGGTTGAAGTCTCCATCAACATGGATGTACGATAGCACCACCTATCAGAACCACGACAAAAACATCCATGTCTCCAATTGCGTTTGAATTCTCCAAACCCTTCCCCTTTACATTCTTGAAAGTTGCATGCTTTACTTTCTGCTGCTCCTATACTCTTTGCATGCTTGCTTGAATTGTGTGAAGATTGCTTGACATGTGCTAAGATAGCTAAAATCTGCCAAAGACTAAAATTGGGAAAATGATAAGTTTTTAATTGGTCAAGTAGTCTAATCACCCCCCTCTAGACATACTTCCGATCCTACAAGTAGTATAAGAGCTTTGGTCTCCATTTGCTTTGATTTCCATAGCTTTTGTTGGTCATAGCCTTGGTTTCACAACCTAGGAGAGTATGGCGTCTAGCGAGCGAAATTAACACCGTAGAGGTCCTTACTTTGATGGTACGAATTTTGCTAGTTGGAAGCATAAGAAGAAAATGCATATTCTCGGACATAACCCCGCCGTTTGGGCTATTGTGTGTATTGGCTTTCAAGGTGAATTCTTTGATGGGAGAGAACCAAATCGTGAAGCTAGCGCTGATGAGTTGAAGATGCTGCAATACAACGCTTAAGCTTGTGATATCCTCTTCAACAGATTGTGCCCCGAAGAATTCAACAAAATCAGTCGTCTTGAGAATGCAAAGGAAATTTGGGATACTTTGATTGATATGCATGAAGGTACCGACTCCGTCAAGGAATCCAAGTTGGATGTGCTCCAAAGTCAACTTGACAAGTTCAAAATGAAGGATGGTGAAGGTGTCGCTGAAATGTACTCTAGGCTTGCTCTTATCACAAATGAGATTGCGGGCTTAGGAAGTGAAGAGATGACCGACAAATTCATCATCAAGAAGATCCTAAGAGCATTGGATGGAAAATATGATACAGTGTGCACATTGATCCAAATGATGCCAAATTACAAGAATCTCAAGCCAACGGAGGTCACTGGAAGAATTGTTGCTCATGAGATGTCACTCAAGGATAAGGAGGAACTTCACAACAAGTCAAGTGGTGCTTACAAAGCCTCATGTGAAGCCCCTACATCATCAAGTGAGAAACAAACCTTCAATGAAGAATTGAGCTTAATGGTGAAGAACTTCAACAAATTCTACAAGAGTAGAAGCAAAGAGAGAAGATCCAAGTCAAGGTCCTACAATGACAAAAGTTCTTCTAGTCGAGAGCGCAATTGCTACAATTGTGGGAGACCCGGACACTATTCCAATGAGTGTACGGCACCCCACAAAAGAAGAGAAGAATCACCCAAGAGGAGAAGCAGAAGAGAAGAATCACCACCAAGAGAGAGGAGGAGTTGAGATGATCGTTATGAACGAAGAACATCCCGGAGAAGCAAGGATTCGGAAAGGAAGGACAAGTCATCAAGGAGCTACACAAAACAAAGACATCAAGCTCATGTTGGTGAATGGGTATCCGGCTCCGACTCCGACAATCACTCCGAGAGAAGCTATCACTCCAATTCCGAACATACTCAAGATGAAGGTGTTGCCGGTCTAGCACTTGTGTCAACCAACTCCTACGACATATTTGATTCACCAAATGAAGAACTTGGAAGATGCTTCATGGCTAAAGGCCCTAAGGTAACACACCCCGAGTATGTTGATTTCAATAGTGATGAAGATAACTTGTTAGGTGATGATGATTTACTTGTTGACAACTCTAGTGATGAATACTATGATGAAACGTCAATTAATCATGCGAATCAAGATAAAACGAATGACAATGATAAGGAGAAGATTGAGCTTCTTACTAAAGAACTAAACACTCTTAAGTTAGCTCATGAAACTATCTTAGAAGATCATCCAGAACTTTTAAGGACTCATGAGAAATTACGCTTTGAAACTCTCAACCTTGAGCAAGAGCATGAGTTCTTCAAGGCAATCAATGATGATCTCCGTAAGAAAAGTTCTTCTTACATTGCCAAGCGTTTACTCTTATCTACTTACATGCCTCAAGTCAAGTCCATTAACAAAAACAAGAAGGATTCTTCCTCTAGTAGTAACAATAATCATGCTAAATCCAATATTGCTGCTTCTAGTAGTTCTCTTGATTCCACTAATGATTCTCTTTGCCAAGTTACTCTTGAGCAAGAAAATAGCTTATTGAAGGGAATTATAGAGAAAGGTGTTTACAAGAGCCTTGCCGGGAGTAAGCAATTTGAGGAAATTGTACGCAAGCAAGGAAGGCACCGGAAGAACCAAGGTGTTGGTTTTGAACAAAAGTTCAATGCCAATGGAGTTGAGTGGGAAGAAGATCAATATCCCAAGACGAAGTTTGTTCCTCAACAAGAGAAGTATGATCCTACTTCCTTTAAGGGGACACAAGCTCAAGATGATCTTCCTCCACAAGACCACAAGCAAAAAGGCAAGGACAAGCTTCAAGAGGAGATTGATGCATTTGAAGAAGCTCCTAAGGCCTTGGTCAAGTGGGTTCCCAAGACTCCGTCAAGTTCTACTTCATCAAGTACAACTACAATTCCAAGGATTCCCATCAAGATGATGTGGATCCCGAAGAAGAAGAACTAGAGAGTTCTTGAGGGTGACTCCGCCAACATACTTCACTCATATCTTTTTGGCAACAACAAGTGCAATCAACTTCCACATCTTGCACTAGTTCAAGGAGTCACAAACCCTCTTGTTGGTAAGACAAGGGCAAGGTAACCTAATGCTTTCATGGACATCATCTTGTGTGTGCATCACTATATGTCTATGGATATACTTGTTTGTTCATTGTGGGACTAACCCGTGTAGGTATTGAAAGTGCAACTCACTCCAAAGGATTGCTCCAAATGATCTTCATCAACATTGAGCATCCACATCTTGAACACCTACATGAAGTCATCGACAAAACCCAAGGTTAGTTCATCCCTCAAAGGGGGGATCTCACATCTAGGGGGAGCTTAACTCTAAATATTAAGTCAAAGCAACTCTAATGGTGTGAACACATCAATGCATTATGTAAAAGTGGTAACCCCACTTGAGCTTAAACGATGAGTATGACCTATGATCAAATGTTCTCATTTGACTCCTAAGTCAATATACTCATATATAGATGACCTAGTCATCGCCAATTGTTTGATAGATGCTAGAATTGGTTGTGCATGCTTTGCCACATATTTCATTTGCCATTTTATTGTGTGAGCATGTTGGTTGCATATTTAACTCATTTGAGGACATCCACTTGTTGCTTTGATTGATTGGCTTCTTTTTCTTTTGCCAAGTGGATGAACAAGAATGCCTAAGAACCTTCTCTAGCTATCTATGCTTTTCTTGTCTCAAACTCTATTCATGCTACATCACAAAATTTGATCAAGTCAGATTCGAACCGCTCTATGTGAGGAGCACTCGGAGCCCCCGATTCGTCATAGACTTAAACTTCCAAAACTTCTTTGTGTGTTTCAGTCTGACCGATTCTTCCATTTCGGTCATACCGAGATCACTAAGTCGATCTAGGTTTTCAATCTCAGTGCAACCGATTTGAACATTTCGGTCTCACCGAGTTGCTGTAACTGTCAACAGTTATGCATCTCGGTGCCACCGAGTTGTTCCACTCGGTCACACTGACAGGGTCGGGATATATATACTCACGGGCAAAAATTTGGAAACTTTCTCCAAACCTCTTCGCCCGCGCATAGCTCGCTCTGCCTCCAGGGTCTCCGGATCGTCCTCTTCATCGCCAGCCGCCTCCAGTCGCTGGTCTCCGCCGCCGTCAATGGAATTCAACCCCGCCGTTGCCGCCGTAGCGAGTTCATCGCCAAGCAAGGGTATGTACTCGATCACAGTGCTATCCCCGTTCGATTCCTAGCACATTGTGTTCATCATGATTCTTGCCACGATTGAAACGATTCTATCCAGTCAAAAGAATCCATAGATTAGAAGTGAATTGGAAATTTAGGGTTAGGGTTCCGCCGAAACCATCTCGGACCCACCGAGTTATAAAACTCGGTTCCACCGATTCGGCTAAGGCCATTGCACAAGTGATTCTCGGTCTGACCGAGAATTGCAAATTGGTGTGACCGAGTTCAGGACTTTGTGAAACCCTAGCAGTCTTGGTGCCACCGAACTGTGACTCGGTCTGACCGAGTTCACTAGTTTAGGTTCCAAAAGCTGCTTCGGTATCACCAAGTTCATAAATCGGTTGATCCGAAATGCTTTCTGTGGAAAACTAAAACTAAGTTTTTAACTCATTCTTTTGCAAAAACCTCTGTATTTTGTGATGCTCATCCAATCTATCACATCTACATCTATTCAAAGGGTCAGCAGTCAGTGTTTGCAGCATGTCTGATCAAAGTGACAGCCAGAACCAGCCAAAGGAGTAGATTCACATGAGTGAGGGCACTAGTCCCTCTAGCACCTCAGATGATGGTAGTAGGAGCACCCCAAGCAACTTGCCCAAAGATGCCACCAGGGCCAGAAAGAAGAGAACCTCAGACTCTAAGGATGAAGACTATGTGGCAGATGAGGATGAAGCCACTTCCAAGAAGAAAGTGATCAAAAAAGGAGTATGGCACAGCTGCACCCACCAAGCCGGGTCTAAACAGGAAAGTCCCTGCCAAGAGGACACCTATGCTGAAAGTCAGAGCATCAACTCAAGTACCTGAGAAATCTGATCCCAAAGAGGCTGCTGCAGAAGGGAAGAAGAGGAAGGAAAGGTTCAAGAAGACCATGGCCAGATTGTTGGACAGCCTTCCATGATGGAAGAGGAAGAAGAAGGAGAGGCTGCTGCTCCAGCACCCAAGGCTCAAAAGCTTATGGGTGATGCTATTAGGTCAGGGGCTGCATCATCAAAGCCCAAAGAAGCACCCAAAGCTGCCTCCAAGCCCAAGACTGCACCTAAGAGGAATACCAGAAACATACTAGTTGCTGAGAAGAACAAGGCCCCAGTGCCTGAAGTTGTTGCTGAAGAGGAAGATGATGAAGAACATATCTTGAGAAAGTTGAAGCCAAAGATTCCAGACCACAATGATGCTCATCATGTGGTTGAGAACATGAAGCTGAGGAAGGATGCAGGACTCAGACAGTGGAGGTTGTCTGGTCCTTATGCTATTAGGAGAAGGACTACTGTTGACTACAGGTTCCACACTAAGGAACAACATGATTTCTATGAGACTGTGCTGCTGGACAAGAAACCTATAGTTTGTGACATGAGGTGGGTGGACAGGAAATACATGAAGGAGAATAAGGAATACTATCCTGGTGTGTGTGACAGTTTCAGTGCTTGTGGAGTTGCAGACTTTGTTGGATAGAAGTTCACAAAGTGGAATGATGAGCTCATAATGCAATTCTACTCCACATCACACTTCTATCCAGATGGCAGGATAGTATGGATGTCTGAAGGTACTAGATACCAATCAACTATTGAAGAATGGGCAAATCTGATCAATGCACCTAAGGAGAAATAAGATGACTTGGATGTCTATGGCAAGAAGAAGAAGGATCACAATTCTATGGCACACATGTACAAGGAGATCCCAGATAAAGCTCTTGAAACTCATAAGTTTGGATCTGTACATTATCTTCTGTCAGGACTGCCAAGCATCAACTGGATCCTCAGGCATACTCTCTTGCCCAAGTCAAGTGACCACAACATGATCAGAGGCCATGCAATAAACTTGCTACACATATTTGATGTGCCACAGAAGTTCAAGGTCATGAGGCTCATAGTTGAGACTATCAAGAGGACAACAGCTAACCAGAAGAGAAGTTGTGGGTATGCCCCACAGATCCAAGAGCTGATAAACTCCAAGATGGGCACAGGCACATACTTGCTGGACAAGGATCACATTGCTATCTATCCAGATTTTGAGGACAACCAAGTGGTTATGAATGAAGATGAACCATCTTCTGTGCATGCTCAAGCAAAGAAGGAGAAGGCAAGGACAGAGAAGGCTTCCAAGATGCCAACAATGGAAGAGGCATCTCAGTACTTTTTGAAGAGCAAACAAGATAAACTAGGCTACTTGATTGCATCCACTCTGAGGATTGAGAAGGGGCTGGCCACCTTGACTCAAAACCAGGAGAGCCTGGAGAGGATCATGGAGCAGAAGTTCTATGACTTGGATGTGAAGGTAACTGAGATCCAGTCTGTCATTGAGCAGCTTCAGGATGATATGCAGGAGAGGAAGGGCAAGACAACCACTGATGCATTTGCCAGAGTGCCTAGAGCTCAGAGATCAGTTGCAATGCCAGTGACAGACACCAGAGCCACTTCATCTGCACCAGCTACAACTCCTACAGCTCTAGTGCAACCAGCTCCAGCACCTACACCTCCAGCTCCATCCACATCAACTGAAGTCTTCGTCCAAGGAGCCATCTCTACACCACCACCTGAAGATCACGCCTGAGAGTCGATTTAGTACTATGCATTTTCTATGAACTTTTTGGTAACTTGTTGCCAACACTACTAGGGAAAAGCCTAGCAGCAGCGCGGCTTTTGGGCCTATTAGCAGCGCGGGGGGCGGAGCTACTAATAAGGCGCTACAGCTAACTTATAGCAGTAGTGCGGGTGCCACCCGCGCTACTACTACGTCCTTTAGTAGTAGCGTGGGTAAAAACCCGCGCTACTACTACCAACGCGGGTTTTTTTTGAATTTTTTCGAAAAAATATTTCGATTTTTTCCCTATTTTTCAAATTTCTGAATTATTTTAACCTCAAATCTCTAATCACCCCTCATCGCTGCTCAATTTAATCTCTAATCACCCCTCATCATTCCAAATCATCTAACTTTCCGGACAGTCACCCATCCTCTCACTACTCCAGCCTGAGCACGCTTAACTTCCGGGTTCTATTCTCCCTCGTTTCCAAGTCTGCACTTGTTGTTTTCCTGAAAATAGTGAGATGTCAATCCTATTAACCTCAGGAATTTAGCTTGAGCATGAAGTCACACATTTCACTATTTGAGTTTGAAACTATTGTTCTAAAAAATTAGTAACACTAATATTTCTTGAATAATTAGTTTGACCACAGTTTGACCATAGTTTGACCATAGTTTGGCCATAGTTTGACCAGATTTGACCAAAATTCAAAAGAACTAAAATAATTATTTAGTAACACTAATATTGTAGAATAATTAGTTTGACCATTGTTTGACCACAGTTTGACCACACAATTTGAAAGTTTTTCGATTTTTTCCACTCTAGATCTTAAAAGCCCCGTAAATTTTTTTCTGTTGGGTTTTTGAGGATTTTGAAAATGTTTAACGGGGTTCCCATTAGTTGGATGTAACTTTTCGAGTAGTTGATTTTTCATATAAAAAACTTTTTCATCCGAGTTAGTATGCAAAAGTTATGCCCATTTTTACAAATTCTCGAGAGATTTTGCAAATTAAGTCGAAATTCATATTTGCAAATTTTCCCAACAACTAGACCACATATCACATGGGAAACTTATTTTCTTTTATTTTTTTGAAATTTTCATCATTTTCTTTTATTTATTTTTAAACTAAAAAGGCGATCCAGGGGGGGTAGAGTTTGAAAATGGGACCTTTAGTAGTAGCGTGGTTTTTTACCCCCTCGCTACTACTATGGCACCACTTAGTAGTAGCGAGGGCTAAAAACCAACGCTACTGCTATCAAACTTAGTAGTAGCGAGGTTTTAAAAACCCGTGCTACTACTATGGCATGTCCCGGGGGGCACGGTAGAGACCGCTTAGTAGTAGCGAGGGTTAAAACCCGCGCTGCTGCTATCAACTTAGTAGTAGCGAGGTTTAAAAACCTGCGCTACTGGTAAGTACCAGTAGCGAGGGTTTTTAACCCTCGCTACTAGTAACTTTCTGTGTATAGGCTTTTTCCTAGTAGTGCAAAGGGGGAGAAATATGTATAGATCATAGGCTTCGAGAGAGAGCATTGCTTTTTGTTCTCTCTTGCTTTGGTGGTTGAACTTTATTTGCTTGTTTGAGATACTTTACGTCTGTGTGATACCTGTATGATCATGTGTTTGATCATATGCTACATTTATGCTTGTTGGATAACATTATCCCATCTATCTCTATATGATCATTCACTTTGCTTGGTGATGAGTCCATGTATTCAATCTTATTATTTTGAGCGCTCCACCAAGATGTGTGTGACATGGAAGAGTAACCCATGAGCCTAACTCCTTGTGCATTTGCAGTCCAAAGCAAATCTTAATCTATGCACAAATTTAGGGGGAGCTCTTGCTTATCACATACTTCTCAAAAGTCAAAAGTATATTATTAGAATTTATTCCAGGTTCAGTTATCGTGAGGTGATTTCTTTGCTAAGAGCATCGCTAGCAGATTCCCTATCTTAAAAGTACAAAACTTATCCCCTATTCAAAAAAAGTCAAACATATTGTGGGACTAAAAGTTTTTATGAACTAGTACAACTGTCACAAGGAGTCGATGAATTTTGTTGGAACCTACACGTGAATGGTAAATTCATGGTGGACTCTATGTATAGTGCTCTGATCCAGTCAAAGGTGCCAGCTGATAATAATAAGAAGATTTGGAAGACGCAGATATCGCTAAGAATAAAATATTCGCGTGTTATCTTCATTGAGGAGCCATTCTTATGAAGAATAACTTCTTAAGAGGAATTGTCATGGAAGTACACAATGTATTTTTGTCATCATGATAAAACAATAAAATACTTATTTTTTTTCATTGCAAATTGGCTCGTTCTATTTGGCCAATCATCCAAGTAGCTTCTGGCTTGTATCCTCCATGTAGTGTTGCTAATAAATTTGGCAAATGGTTACATGGGATAGATCATAAGTTTAGAATTCTTTTCAGGTAGAAGCGCTTGCCGTTATTCGATCGCTTTGGTTATGTAGAAATGATAAGGTGTTTAACGATAAATGTACTTATCTTATGCAGGTTTCTACAGATGTACCGGTACGCTCCGTTTATGGTCCTCTCGAGAACGTGTGGACAATCGAGACCTGTTTATAGAGATGTGTACATGCTTGGAGAACACGGCTAGGGATACTTTTACCTGACATGGATGACAGCATGATCTTAGGATTGGACCTCCCACGGGTTAGACGTCATACAGTCTTTTCATGACTATTTGTATTTCATCTTTTTTACTTTCTGACACTGGATTTGGTTTGATTGTGTGCATCTTAGTTATGCTACTTAAACTTTTTAAGAAATAAAGCACCCTTTATCAAGAAGCAGATCCCAAATAACTTAGTATCCACAAAAATTGGTTTGCAAATTCTTCCAACCTTTGGCCAAACAATCTATCTACTTAAATATCAAAAGTGCTTGATGGGTTAAGCAGAGAAAACAGAATTTAGCTACAAATTATCACAAAAATCAGAAACAACTGGCCATCAATCTGGTGGACTCGGTAACTTAAAACATAAAATTGACGGACTGGATATATCTCATAGGAAAGCCCAGGCTGGGATTAATTTAGCCTTCACACGTCTCTAGGAATCACCTATATATGCCATATTAGTTTCTGTAAATTCCTTGACTCCTTAGTAAAAGGAAGAGCAGAAAAAAAACGTGAACATGCCATACATTAGTTTTCCTTTACGCGACTCAATCCATCATTGAAAGTAGACAGAAACAATTGGGCTACAGACTCCTGCCCTCATGCACGACGCCGCTAGAATCCCATCGCTACGGTGCACTCTCCTACCCTCACGCATGCAGCCGTAGTCGCTCTCGCATTCACCCGATCACTGCATGGTTTCTTCCTCCTGCATAAGGATAACGTTAGGGATCCCCCGCCATGGATGCAAGATTTGAACTGTGCCACTTCAAAAGTAGGAGCAGATAGCAGACAATGCATAGTAAGTTTTGTTTTTGTCAGGAACTTTAGGTATAGGATAGGGTGATTGGGCAAACGGCAGGGGAAAATCGAGTGGGTGGCTATGCGGCCGTGCAACCATAGAGCCGAGCGGGGTTGTGCCTTGCGAGTAGGAGAGAATGCTGTGGAATTCTTTGCAAGGACACGGTTTTTGGATCTAGGCACGCAGTGATGGAGGAGATATGGACACTGTCTCCACCCAATTCCCCCCCCCCCCCCCCCCCCCCCTAAAGATTAGCCCATTAATCCGCTGTCCAGAAGTTAGGTGACTCCTGCTAATTGTCCATGCATGACAGGTCATGCAAGAAGACGTGTGTCATGCAGCTGGGCCTAGCTGAGCTACTCTCAACTGCACTCATTTTCTTTCCGTCCTTGATCACTTGGAATCATAAAATCAAAGCATCAACAAAGTGGATAGAGAGCGATAAGAGATATCTAGAGGAGGATTGAGTTGCTCCCAGCAGAATAACAAAACGTATGGTTGATGTTCTTTCTTATATAGTTGGTCAAACTTTATGAAGTTTTACTTCCGGGAAAAAATTATATGCAGACTAATCACAAATAGAGGGAGTATATACAACTATGTGGTGCCTGCCGACCTCCCTACAATCTTTGCTCCCTTCTATACATCAAGAACACTGCTTTGCCCTATTCTTATTTATTTTATGGGCACTGATACGCGCCGGTGCGCCGGCCCCAAATTTGCAAATTTGGGCCGGTCGCACCGCAGCCCTTCGATCCCGCGTGTGTAAACCGTTTGATCTGCTTGTTTTGCCCACCATTTCTTTCAGCCTTCACATCCCTCGCTAAGAAAACATGGCGTCGCCCCTGTCTCCTCCCGCGCCCAGCATCGCGTGTTGCCGCCCTCGTCGGGTTGCCGTGCCGTCGATGCTCGCCGCCGCCGCTCGCCGCCGTCAATCACAAAAAAAGCCCACTAGCAGCTTTTTGTCCCCGTCCCTGCATCCATGGTAGCCCCACCATGGCGTTGGCCGCAAAACCGTTCCTCGCCGGTGCTGCCGACGCCCGGTTGCAGCATTAATGGTGACACGGTGTCGCTCGCTGCCAAAGCCGGTGGTAGCAAAAAAAATTAGGCCAGTTCCAGCAAAACAAAACGATGGTGGTAGCAAAAACGACGGTGGTAGCAAAAAAACGCTGGTTCCAGCACAAGCCCCATATGGTTGTAGCAAAAATAGGTGCTAGTTCCAGCAAAACAAAAAGCCCATTGTAGCAAAAAAAAAAGGTTGTTCCAGCAAAAATCCAAAGATGGTGTTAGCAAAAAAATAACTGTTTGTAGCAAACGAAAGTGGCTGGTTCCAGCAAAATTCAAAGACCGTTGTAGCAAAAATGAATGCTAATTCCAGCAAATTTGATGTAGCAAAAGAACATGGCAGCTACGGCACCACCATCCCCTAAATTTGAAGCAAAATTGACAGAAGGTTCCAGCAAAAATAGAAGTGCTTCCAGCAAAAAAGAAATGATGCAGCAAAAAGCTGATGGCGGTCACCGCCGTCGCCGCCCATCACCATCCTCGCCGGTTGAAGCAAATCTCCCGGCTGGTCTCCAGCACCTCACCTCATCGGCGCCGCAGCCAAGACCTCTCGCTTGCCTCGCGTGGTGGCGGGTGCCTCCCAAAGTATTGCCCACGCGAGATGGCCGTAGGGGGGGGGGAAGGGGTGCTGTTGACGCGGGATGGCTGTCGGGCAATTTTGGCTGGAATATGACGGCGGTCACTACCGAGAGGGAGGTCACAGGGAAGAAGATGAGCGTGGTAGAATGAATGAATGAATGAATAAGGACGCTTCCAGGTGAAAGGATAAGGGAAGGCTTTAAGCGGTGAGTGCGTGGGCCTGCTTTCAGCTTGGACGCGACCGGCAGAGTTTCAGCCGGTCGATCAGTTTCAAGTGTTTCCCTTATATTATTCCTAAACACTAGTAGAAAACATGACATAAGTCCGGGCTAGATAAGCCCATTAGTCCCGGTTCGGTCATGAATCGGTACCCATGAGCCAATTGGTCCCGGTTCGTGAGGCCAGGGGGCCTGCTAGGCCTCGTGGGGCCATTGGTCCCGATTCGTCTGGCCCCTTTGGTCCCGGTTGGCGGCACGAACTGGGACCAATGGGCCTCGCTCCTGGCCCACCACCATTTGTCCCGGTTGGTGGCCTGAACTGGGACCAAAGGGAGGTCTTTAGGATCGGGTCAAGGCACAAACCGGGACCAATGAACCATCTAGGGGAGAGGGCTTTCGTGTGTAAAACATTAAAAGAAAAACGAATTTTCATAAAATAAATAAAAAAGAAAATAAATAAGTAGAAACAAAATAAAATAAATAAGTAGAAACATAAAAAACTTTAATAAATAAGTACAAACAAAATAAACTTTAATAATGTAGAATAAATAAACTATAATAAAATAAATAAAAATAGCAACAGTAAGTAAAAACAAAATAAAATAAATAAAGCCAAAAAGAAAGAATTTTCATAAAATAAATAAAAGAAGCAAAAAAGAAAAGAAATTAAATAAGTAGAAACAAATTAACTTTAATGCATAAGTAAAAACAAAATAAACTTTTATAAAACCTCTAATATTATTGAAACTAAAATTATATACAATTTATGCAACTAAAATTATCAAAGTATTTTCTGTTCAAAACATTAAAAGAAAAAAGAATTTTCATAAAGAAAATTTTGTTAGAAACTTTAATAGCAAAAAGAATTATCATAAAGAATTTTTTGTTAGAAACTAAAATAACAAAATATGTTTTTGAATATAATGATAAAACACAGTAATATTACATAGCAGCAAAATAAATCACTCAAAAATCTATGTTTATAGTACAGTTATTCAAAAACTAGTGATTCACACAAATTTCAAAAAATTCAAATTTAAACTATTCATATTGGAAAACAAATGGGACTAACAGAAAGTTTATAATTTTTATCACCTAAAAGCAAAAGGAACTAAAAAATAAAGCAAAAAACAAAAGAAAATAAATAATGTAAAAAACAGGAAAAGAACTGGGGAAAAAATGTCACCTACTGGGCCACTACGGCCTGAATACGACTAGAAACCCTACCATGGGTCGGGATTCAGGCCCGCAGAAGGCCTAGTAGGCCCAACAGGCATAGCAGCGACAATTAGGCCTGTAAGCCTGCAATCGAGAGAAGCTCGAGAGGGGTGCAGCAGTGGGGCATATAAACCACTGCGCGCCCCTCTCAACTAGCGAGGTGGTACTAAAGTTTTGGCCACGGGCAGCACGAGACCTTTGGTCCTGGTTGGTGGCACCAACCAGTACCAAAGGGTGGCATTCGTACCGGTTGGTGGCACCAACCGGGACCAGTACCCCCCTTTAGTCCTGGTTATTGCCACCAACCGGGACCAAAGGCCTCTGCTTCCCTCCCTTTGGGCTGCTGAAAAGAGACCTTTGGTCCCGGTTGGTAGCACCAACCGGGACTAAAGGGGGCATTTGTCCCGGTTCTAGCCACCAACCGGGACCAATGCTTCATCTATATAAACAACACTTGTGAAATTTTCGTTTCAGTTCCTCATTCTCCCGCCGCCGACGCCGCCCTCTACCCCGTCGCCCGCGCCCGTCGCCGTCGTCGCCCTGCCTCCAACGCCGTCCCACGCCGCCCCACGCCGCCCCGACGCCGTCGCTGCGCCGCGCCACCCCTGCCACGATGTGGCCGCCCTCTGCCCCGACCTCGCCGTCGCCGCCCTCTGCCCCGACCTCGCCGTCGCCGCCCTATGTCGCGCCTCGTTGTCGCCGCCCAGTGAGCCCTCCCTTCCCCCGCGCCGCCACCCCTGCCTGCTCTGCTTGCCGCCCTCTGCCGCGCGTCGCCGCCATCTGCCGCCGCCGCCCCGGCCGGCCTGCTCTCTGTGGTGCTTTTTTTCATACACTTTTTTGTTCATTGATGTATGTATATATGGATGTAGTATGTATATGTATATATATATATTGATGTATGATTTTTTTTTGTTCATAGATTTTTTTTGTCAATTTATGTATATGTTCATATATATATGTGCATATTTAGAAAAAAATTGTGTTGCAAAAGTTACATTTAAGGGTAGTCGATTTAGTGCATTTTAGGTTATTAGTAAGTGCTTAGTAGTTGAACTAGTTGATTTAGTAAAACTACTTTATTTTACTATAGAAGTAGTTTATTTTTAGTAAGTACTACTTTATTTTATTTATAATAAGTGCTTAGTAGTTGAACTAGTTGATTTAATAAAACTACTTTATTTTATTATAGAAGTAGTTTATTTTTAGTAAGTACTACTTTATTTTATTTATAGTAAGTGCTTAGTAGTTGAACTAGTTGATTTAACAAAACTACTTTATTTTACTATAGAAGTAGTTTATTCTTAGCAAGAAAATTAATAGAACTAGTTTATTTTTTTTAGTTCTTATTTCCGCATCGACGTCGACGATGCCTATACCGCATCCTCGTCGTCGACTCGGCGGAGGAGGCCTGCTTGATCAGAGGGGCCATGTCCAGGACTGGGCTCCGCCGGGCTGCTATTGGGAGGTGCTACCTTCCGGGGGGCGTAGATTGGTGAGGAGCCAGTCCATCGTTTACCCGATCCTTGTTTGGTGGCGGTCGTTTGGGCCAGTGACGGTGTCGAGGCTTCCGAACACCGCGGAGGTGGTACGTCACCGTGCCAGCAAGGAGGGCGAGCACGTCCGTTGCTACATGGTTGCGTTGGAGGGCAGGATCGACAATAGCTGGCAGGTTCTTCAGGAATCTCACTGGAGCTATGATCCTGTGATGGTTCCTTCTCTTTGGGTGTCCACCGCCCGCGCCGATATCCGTCGGGCGCTACGGTTCTAACTGTATTAGCGATGCTATATGTATGATAGTATTCAAGGTGTATTAGTGATAGTATTCGACGATGTATGGACGCAAGAGATAATGTAGTTTTGCTTATAATTGAATGCATGCTAATTCGAATACTACTTTATTTTACGATTTGGTTCTGCTAAAATTAGAGAACACTATGCAAGGCATATGCATTTGATTAATTGATAGCTTATAGGGTTTTTGTTTTTGCAGAAATCTAGGAGCCCCCTCCATCATCCCCGCCGTCGTCCCCGTCACCGCCCCCCTCCGACCTCGAGGTGAGACTAGCCAAATCTCCATGTCAATATGAGTCCTATAAGATATTTTGAAATGTTTTTGCTCATATTTTCAACCATTGAAATGTAATGGCCATCAAGTTTGAATGCTCATATGAAGTAGATAAAAACATGTATATTTCCTTGCCAGCAAATTTCAGGCGCTCGATATGTCCTTTTTTAGAAAGATAATTAAACGATATTTCGGGTTGACTTTAAGTCTGTCAAGTCTCCACCATATATGAGAGGACGAAGAATCCCGACTGTTGTCGTGGGGTAGCTTCTCCTTCATTCCCATGTGCTAGACAATTTTGTGTAATGCACTCGGGAATGAAAGGAGGAGCTACCATCACCGACGGTCGCAAATGTTAGAGAGGAATCAGTGAGGGAGAGTCTCCGCCATATATATATGAGAGGACGAAGAATCCCGACTGTTGTCGTGGGGGTAGCTTCTCCTTCATTCCCGTGTGCTAGACAATTTGGTGTAACGCACTCAGGAATGAAAGGAGGAACTACCATCACCGACGGTCGAATATGTATACCACGTGAGCCGAGAGTTTTGAAGAAAAGGCTCGACAGACCGATAGTCAACCCGTAATGAACAATAATTATCTAATTTAGGTTTTTTATACATATATTTAATTATACAAGTTTAATATTTGAATTATGAACATAGGAAATGTCGTACTCGGACGATGAAAACCGCCTAGGGGAGTGCGAATGGTGCCACGACGACTGAGGCATGTGTGACAGGTTCCTTCAGTTGGATGAAGATCGGCGCTTTAGCATTAAGCTTGAGGAGACTTTCAATGTTGAAACGGTACGCAACAACGACAAGTATTTTTTTGGTAATTAAGCACGACTTTAAGTATTTCAACGTGTACTTTTCATCTTTTACAATTCGACTAGCTTATCCCATGATATGCAAGACGCTATGTCTTGGAGAGGATGGGTTTTGAAGTAAATCTGTACAATTCTGAGAGCATAACCCATTTTGGTTGCAAGAATTGGGAAGCACTTTGCGAGATGTATGGTTTTTATGAGGGTATGCTGGTCACCATGGATCTTGGTGATCCTGACATCGCCGAAGACAATTTGGACATTTGGGTTCTTGTTGATACGCTTCCAATTCTTCCCCTATGCGAGCTTCTCAAACATAGTTATTAAGTAATTTATATTGTTTATTTCAAAATAATTGACAGCTTATTTTCATTCTTCAAAGAATGTGCAGAAGATGGTAGACAAAACCCACTACACCGATGGCTCCGAATTAACTTATCAGGAGAAAAATCATTTGATCGCATTTTGTACTGATCTTGAGAATTACAATATCTACAATCGAACTCCTCAACATTATGGTCAATATGTGCCACTAGTGCACGTGTTGAACTATGGTAACTACCATGGAGATACCCTGGTAAGATTTTTTACTATTACAACATTTGTGCATCTTTTGCATACTTCTAAAACTAGTACATCATTGCTAACTACGAAGTTATTACTATGTGTTTCAACAGATAATCCCGAATGATTGTGTGCCTCATCTGAAGTATCATCATGGTCGCCTTGATGTTTTGAACATACAGCCAGGTCATCCTACGAATCTCAACTATCCATACCGGATTTGTAAAAGAAGTGTAGACATGACAATCAAAGAATGGCAAAAATGTATGAACAGTCGTAAGGAGGTTCTTGGAAGCAAAAGGAAGCGAAGCGCAAGAATTGGAGACAGGATGATCTCCATTCTCCATAATGGAGAGTCATGGTCTATATTGTTTTATGTTATTTTACCTTAAAGAGGGTATTTAGGTCCTACCTAATACTGATGATCATGTGCTAAGAACAGTTAAGTAGGGTTGGTTCAATGACTATGAGGATGATGATCGTATGACTTGTTATTAATAACGAGTAGAAGTTGTATGATGATGATTAGTAGGACTTGTTATTATGATGATGCATGATGCGAGCATGGAAAGTTATTATATATAAGTGGGTGAAATGAACATGGATTGGATTGAAGTGAAGGCAACATGCATGTGGTGCATGTCGAAAGTAGTACAATCCAAACTTGATCAAGTTAGGATTAGTATTACTTTCAACATGCACCACATGTTGCCTTCACTTTAATCTAAGCCATGTTTAGGCATAGCAGTAGCGTTGGTAAATCAAGCATGAAGATAAGAGAGAATGCTTCTCTCTATTAATTAGCTAGCTAACAACCTACACTACTAGAAAAAAGGCTATAGCTAATATGGACATTAATGGCGCTACGTATGTGGTGCGCCACTGCTATATAGCAGTGGCGCACCATGTATAGGTATGCCATTAGTGTCCATATCACTAATGACGCACCACACCCACGGTGCGCCACTACTAACAATTTGTTTTTCAAAACTAGTAATGGCGCACCAGGGGATACTTCGCCATTAATAGTTTTAACTAGTAATGGCGCACCACACACTCTGTGCGCCACTACTAACATTTTTTTACTTTTTTTAAAAACTAGTAATGGCGCACCTTGGGATAGTGCGCCATTACTAGTTAAAACTAGTAATGGCGCACCACAACCACGGTGCGCCACTACTAACAATTATTTTTTTATTTTTTTTTCAAAACTAGTAATGGCGCACCACATACTAGGTGCGCCATTAGTAACTAGGGTTACTAATGGCGCATTCTTAGGAGCTGCGCCATTGGTAACCTAAGAGCAGCTAGATATTTTGGACAGCCACCTACCACACTCACTTTCCCCACTTCATTCTCTCCACCTCCTCCTCCAAGGTTGTCTCGGCTGCCTCCTCCTCCTCCTCATCTCATTTGCACCATAGGTTCACCCAAATTAAGTGGTTAAATTTCCATTTTTTTCATAGGTAAGTAAGGGGAAAGCTTTCTTTATGTTCTAGATCTACTTTTTTCTCCCTCCAACAACATGCACATGCACTTTTTATGGCCTAGATCTATGTATATTTGTGGTATTGCATATGTTTGTGTTTGCAGGTACCGGCATTTGAAATGCGGTATTTGCCAATATTTTGCCGGAAAGTTGATTCATTTCCGTTTCGGCGAGAATTTGGCACTATGCATTCTTTTTGGTCCTATTTTTAGGCAAAGTCATGCCAAAAAAAAATTGGTTCTAAAATATCGTTTTGCTCTACCCCGCAGGCGACCATGGACCGCACGATGACCGAAGGCATCGTGAATAGGTTTTTGTGCTCCACAAAGGCCGAGATGCTTCAAAAGAACGAGAGATGGAGATAAGATGTCTGTGTCGAAGTTGCAAGCTGAAGAGCCTGATGGACCCAGATTCCATACAGGTGCGGGACCACCTGCTCTTGCGTGGTTCAATGGATGGCTATATGTGGCAAGGTGATGAAGATGATTATGAAGTCGTCCATCAGGGCCGGGCAAGAAATGAGGAAGGGAAGCAAGACAACCGCGGCGAGGGCGGGCGAGAAGACGAAGAATCTCCAGGACATGATCACGAAGTAGATGCAGTACACAGTCATCATGTAGAAGATGTCGGACATGATAATGAGGAAGATCAAGACGAAGGGCATGATCATGAAGATGAAGATGCCAGAGCAGACGACAATGGACCATCGATGGGTTGGGTGCAGGACCCTCATATTCAAGAGCTGCTTCTCAAGCAGACGGATAACGCAAGAGCTGCCACCCGAGAGAAAGCCAAGCTTGATCGACTGGAGATAGACGCGGTTACTCCATTGTATGAAGGATGCAGGCCCGAGGATACCCGCCTGAAAGTAATGCTCATGGCTCTGGAGATGAAGGTAAAACACAAAATGACCGACGCATTCTTTGACGAGAACATGTCATTCTGGCACGAACGTCTTCCCAAGGGGAAGAAGTGCCCGACCAGTTTCGAGGAGGCGAAGAAAATCGTGTGTCCTCTGGATTTATCGCACGTGAAATACCATGTGTGCATGAACAATTGCATCATTTATCGGGACGAGTACGCGGAGTCTACCATATGTCCGATTTGCAGCGTCACTTGATACAAGAAGAGGAAGAAAGCTCCTCGAAAAGTGGTGTAGTACTTTCCGATCACTCCTCGTCTGCAGCGGTATTCTGCGGACCCTAAGATAGCAAAGCTCCTGCGTTGGCATGCGGATAGGGAGGAGAAGAAGCAAGAAGATGACGGAAATGATCCGGAGATAAATAAAAAAGACAAGATGCTGAGTCACCCTAAGGATGCGAGCCAGTGGCAAGCGTTGAACTTCGAAGACCCAGAATTTGGGGACGATCCAAGGAACATCATGCTGGGCGCGAGCACCGATGGAGTCAATCCGTTTGGGGGCCAGAGAAGCACACATAGCACCTGGCCTGTGTTTGTGTGGATGTACAACCTTCCCCCCTGGTTGTGCATGAAGAGGAAGTACATTCACATGAGTATGCTAATTGAAGGGCCGAAACAACCAGGGAACGACATCAATCTGTATTTGGGGCTGCTAAAAGAGGATCTAGACATGATGTGGAAAACGCCAGCCAATATGTTGGACGCCGCAGAGAAAGAATATTTCCCTATGAGAGCCGCACTGCTCACAACGGTGCACGACTATCTCGGTTACGGATATGTCGCGGGGCAGGTGATCCACGGATTTTTTGGATGCGTCAGGTGCATGGATGACACAACGTATCGCCAGCTAGATAGAGATCCCGGATCTTCGAAAATAGTGTTCATGGGACATCGGAGGTGGCTTCGCGATGATGACTCATGGAGAAAATGCAAGGATCTGTTCGATGGTGAAACCGAACCCCCAAGATGCCCGCGTACAAGGAGCGGTGAGGAAATAGACGAGCTGTTGAAAAATTGGAAAGAGTGCCCACCGCAGGGAAAGAAGCGAAAGGCGCCAGAGCCGCTGCTGAAGTATGGAAAAGGAGGTCTGTTTTCTGGGACTTGCCATACTAGAAGATCCTCCATGTGCCTCATAGCCTCGATGTCATGCATATCACGAAGAACGTGTGCGAGAGTCTGCTTGGTACCCTGCTCAACATGCCAGAGAGGACCAAAGATGGGCCGAAAGCAAGGGCAGACTTGAAATCAATGTGCATCAGGGAGGAGCTTCACACTAATGATGATGATGATGATGAGGCGAAGGACACGGAAAGTCGTCGCAAAGGCAAAAAGGCGAAGAAGATCGGAAATGACTGCCCTCCCGTGTGTTTCACTCTAAGTCAGGAGGAGATCGAGCAGTTTTTCACCTGCCTCGTAGGAGTAAAACTTCCTTATGGTTGCGCGGGGAAGATAAGCAGATACCTGGACTCAGCGAAGCAGAAGTTCAGCGGGATGAAGTCACATGACTGTCACGTGCTGATGACGCAGATACTTCCAGTTGCAATCCGTGGGATCATGGACGCGCACGTCCGTGAAACGCTATTTGGCCTATGCAACTTTTTCGACATCATCTCCCGGAAGTCGGTTGGCGTGAGGCAACTCGAAAGGCTAAGGAAGAGATCGTGGTGATACTATGCGAGCTTGAGATGTACTTCCCGCCCGCATTCTTCGACGTTATGGTGCATCTGCTGGTCCATATCATGGAGGATATCATCCAACTCGGGCCGATGTTCCTGCACATCATGATTCCGTTCGAAAGGATGAATGGTGTCATCAAAGGATACGTTCGCAATATGTCACGTCCAGAGGGAAGCATAGACAAGGGCTTTCTGACCGAAGAGTGCATCTCCTACTGCACAAATTATCTAGGCATCGAGAACCCCATTGGTCTACCCGTCAACAGGCACCTCGGCAGGCTCGCTGGATGGGGTCACCGCGAGGGTCACCGCGAAATGCATGTCGACTTCAAGGGTCGACTCGCCGACTTTGAAAGGGCAAACCTAGTCGCGCTACAACACATAGGCGTGGTGGATCCTTGGGTGGTAGAGCACAAAACCTTTATTGAGAAGACGTACAATGACCGAGGCCAACAGAGGACGGACGGAGATATAATCAAAGAGCACAACTCATGTTTCACGCGTTGGTTCGAGGACAAGCTTCTGTCGTACCCTTTACATGAGGATTCTTCCAAGGAAGAAACTCATATTCGCCTTGTCACAAGGCGCAGAACACAACCTGATGACCTGTGAGGCGTACGATATCAACGGCTACACATTCTACACCGAGGAAAAGGACATGAAGAGCGATGGTTATCAGAACTCCGGGGTAACAATGGAATCCTACACCGGTAACGACAAGGATAGATACTACGGAAGGATCGACGAGAACTGGGAGCTGAGCTACGCTGGAGAGAAGGCCCCAATGTTTCTTGTCAGATGGGCCAAGAGCGTCCTAAAATAAGACCGGTATTTCACCACCATGGTTATACCCGAAGCCAAATCCAAAACCGCGAGCGCAAACGTCACAGCGAAAAAGGAGCCATGGGTACTCGCTTCCCAAGTGGACCAATGCTTCTTCATTACCGACCCATCAAAGCCCAGTCGTGTTGTCGTGAGGAGAGGCAAAAGGAAGATCATCGGAATGGATGGAGTCGCCAATGAGCAAGACTTCGACAAGTACGGCGACCCGAAGATGGAACATGATGACAACGATGAAGTACCAGCATACACCACAAGAAGAAGCAGGACCACCCTACCTAAAGGACGTCCGTTCAAGAGAAGAACTCCATTTGCGAAAAAGAATGGCAAGAAGATTGTGAAAAGATAGCTAAGATCGATTGTATTTAAATTGTAGCCTTCATTTCTCAATTGTATTTCGACATATGGAAATGGGCACTTTTTGAATTCAAGAATATTTTTTCAAATTCGATGATATTTTTTCATATTCATAAATGTTTTCTAAAAAATTATTAGATGCAACTAAAAATCCAAAAACTATATTTTAAAATAACAAATTGGATGATATTTTTTCATATTCATAAATGTTTTCATATTCATATTTTTTCATAAATGTTTTCAAATTTGATGATATTTTTTCACATTCATAAATGTTTTCAAATTTGATCGTCATTTTCTAAAAAAATATTAGATGCAACTAAAAATACAAAAAAAAAAGTTAGTAACGGCGCACCAGGGGAAGGTGCGCCATTGCTATCAAGGTATTTATGGCGCACCCCTAGGAGGTGCGCCATTGATATACAAATTTTTATTTATGTTTATTCTGGTATTTTATTTTTCAGTGTTCCTTTTCCTGCTTAAATTTGCAAACATTTTTTGAAAATGCGAACATTTTTCTAACTCACAAAAAGTATTGAATTTGTTACTATTTTTTGAACTCATGAATATTTTTAAATTTCATGGGCACTTTTTGAATTCATGAATATTTTTTCAAATTTGATGATATTTTTTCATATTCATAAATGTTTTCTAAAATATTATTAGATGCAACTAAAAATCCAAAAAATATATTTTCAAATAAAAAATTTGATGATATTTTTTCTTATTCATAAATGTTTTCATATTCATATTTTTTCATAAATGTTTTCAAATTTGATGATATTTTTTCACATTCATAAATGTCTTAAATTTGATCGTCATTTTGTAAAAAATTATTAGATGCAACTAAAAATCCAAAAAAAAGAGTTAGTAATGGCGCACCAGGGGAAGGTGCGCCATTGCTATCACGGTGTTTATGGTGCACCCCTAGAAGGTGCGCCATTGCTAACCTTCCCCCCACTAAAATATCCAGCCCTCGTCCCTCGCCTCTCCCATCTTGCCCCTCGCCTAACCGATCCCCTTCCACCATCACCGCCGCCCCCGCCCACCGGCGACCTCGCTCCCGGGCTCCGCCGCCCCCACCCACCCCCTCCCTCGCCTTCGCCGCACCCACCCACCCCCTCCCTCGTCTTCCCAGCCCTCGAAACCCTAGAAACCCGCGGCGCCTCTCCGCTCGAGCTCCACCATGCGAGGCGACAGGCAAGGCGGCGGGCGGAATCTGCTTCAACACCGGGTCGGCGAGCCGCGAAAGCAGGGCGTGACGACGCTCGACCCCTCCACCCCCCCTCCACCTCTTCTTCCTCGGGGAAGCAGAGCTGAACCGGAAGCAGACCCGAACTCGCCGATGTAGACGTGCTCGCCCGCCCCTAGTGGACGTGCTCGCTGCTGTAGACGTGCTCGTCGGGGCCTCTCCTCCGACGTCACCGGTGAGCCACCGCGCCCTGCCCTCTCCCTCTCTGCTCCTCCCTCCTTGCCCTCTCCCTCTCTTCTCGATCCCCTCTCTTCTCTGTCTCCACCTTTTGTTCTTGCATGTGAGGTGTTTGATTAAATGTCAATTAGAACGATTGATGCAGCTGCGTCCACCGAAGCACCACGACCGCGTCTGCGACCTCGTCTCTGCTCCGCCATCGTCTACGACCTCGTCTGCGACCGCGTCCATCGAGGTGAGTTCTTCCATGGATCACTTCCAGGCCATCGGTGCCATCCTGTGTCGTCTGTTTAAATTGTGTTGTTTGGAATTGTGAATGTGAATATTCTTGTGGTGTTCTTGTGTAGATCAGATGCTAGATTTTAGTTTAGATTTTTGCTACTGTCAGATACAAGATAATTAGAAGAGGGAACAGTTCATGCCTCACATTGTAAAACAGTAGCAGAATATATGAAATCCATCTAAATAAATAACCACTATGACCAGATTTTTGCAGTCATAAAAAGGGAAAGAAATAACCATTGAACCAACATATAATTCATTTGGCCTAAGGCAACATGGTATAAAAAAGTTTGATTCACATGCCTCACATTGTTAAAAAGGGCTAATGTTGTTGCCAGTCCTAATGAAAAAGCAACTGAATTTCCAACAACCTACTAGGTAGAACAATCCATTTATATCATGAATATATGAAGGGAAGGACGTGTTTGCTACATGATTGCCATTATACTCCTTGCTGCTAGTTGCATTATTTCTCAGTGCTACAAATGTGTTTAACTTGTAGCTTCTAACTTAAGTGAGTAGTCAGTACTCTAGTGAGTAGCTTAACTTGTTTAAGTACTGTCAGTTAGTAGTACTGATATTAAATGATGCCTGAATGATGTATTATGTATCTTTAGCTTGTTTCAGATAATAAATGATGCCTGAAATGAATTCTTGTGTAGGTGAAGGCTTGCTATGTTGTTGCAGCCAGCTGTTTTCTGTTAACTCATTTGGATTACTCAGTTATATAGTTTATTATTACTTGGGAATAGTGCTATGAGAAAAAATGATTATCTGCATTGCATTGTTAAATGTTGTACTAGGAATCTTAGTCACCTGACTTGCATTGCACTGTTAGTTAGGTTGGTGGATACTCAATGCTTTGTGGTGGTCTGCATTCCAGTAATAAGATATTAGTATGGTCCTAGTTGTGGCTTTGTGGTGGCCTTGTCGGGGCATCAAAGGCATTACTATTCAATGCTTGTTGCATGATCTGACAAGAATGCTACTAGAATCTGTCTGTTAAACTATTCAGTATCTGACCTCCATCAGGCTGTAAAGCATGTGATGTTTATTTGTTGCTTTGTGGTGTCTTTCTTGGGGATTAGTACCTTTGCAAGTCTTCTACATGGACACGATACCTTTTCATCCATCATTTACAATGTGAATCCAACACCAGTTGCCCATGCTGATTATTTCACTTCAAATAGGCCACCTATTGGCACAAAGCTCCATCAGAAACAGAATCAAAGATGGCACCTCCCATGCTTGGCAGTAGCAGAAGTGACATGGAGTAGTGTAGTGGCATGGCCATTGACATGTGGCTGGCATCTAGACATCACACACATACATACAGAGGCACATTGTGGTGCTGCTTTGTTTTTGTGATTACATTGTGGTGCCTGGCACATTTGCCCCATCACTTTGTTAACCCTTTCTCCTGAAATGTTGATTAATTTCCGTTTCGGTTGAGAATGGGGCACTCCTAGGTCAAGAAAATTAGCAAAAGTCATGCCCAATTTTCTTGACCTAGAAGGTGCCGATTCTCAACCGAAACAAAAATTAATCAGCATGTATCTTGACATCAACCAACCTTCTGGAAACATCCCTCGACAACTAGGTTATCTTGAGAACTTAGAGGAGGTGTGGCTTTGCTACAACACACTAACAGGTTCCATCCCGAACTGCCTAGGAAATTTGACCAAACTCACAACCTTGGATCTTGAGAGCAACCAACTTTCTGGACACATCGCTCGAGAACTAGGTTATCTTGAGAACTTAGAGAAGTTGTTTGTTTGCTACAACACACTAACAGGTTCCATCCCAACCAACATAGGCAATTTGACCAAACTCACAACCTTGTATCTTTGCAGCAACCAACTTCCTGGACACATCCCTCAAGGACTGGTTACCTTGAGAATGCAATTCTGGGAGCTGTCCCAGGAGATGGAGGAAGAACCTCACCGCTATGAGAATGCCGCAGAATACACCGATCCCGACTACACAACCCCTAGTGGCGTCGGGGATGACACCACTGATGGTGCCGCCGAGGATGCCACCACTGACAATGGCAGCGCACGCACAGATGGCAGCCAACCGAAGAGGCAACAGCAGGACCAGCGCTTGAATGTGCTCGGCATCGTCAAGGAGGAATTTACTGAAGTGTCCTCCAGTGGGCATCCAACAGCGCCCAAAGAATTAGTCAGTGGGTACTCGGGACAACTCGGGTGCATTCTCCGGAGCACTGTCTCGATCAACACCAAGAACTAAGGCATCGTGACCAAGGGAATTTGCGCAACCTCCTCTTCATGAAGCTGCACGAACGATACAAGTTCCCCGATGACTTAGCAAACACACGCCTCTCAGGGAATAAAGTGAGCAGTGCCGCCCTCACTAAAATGAGCACAGCCCTGGCTACTTGGAGAGCCGCGGTGAAGAGAAGGATTTTAAGAGGTGATAGTTATGAGAAGATCAAGGAGACAAATCCTTCGATCAGCAAAGCTGACTACCGGGAGTTCAAGATCAAGTGCGAGAGCAACGCAACCGCCGAATCAAGTTAGTGGGGGAAAGATATGCGCACTACTAGGAAAATGGCTATAGATGGGATTGACACTAATGGCGCACCAGAAAGATGGTGCGCCATTAGTATATACTAATGGCGCACCACAATCTGATGCGCCATTAGAGTTTAAACAACTAATGGCGCACCATGCTACGGGTGCGCCATTAGTATCAAATTTTTTTTTAACTAGTGCGCCTGTCCAAACATACTAATGGCGCATCCCGGCGAAGTGCGCCATTAGTAGTTGTAACTACTAATGGCGCACTAGGCAGCAGGTGCGCCATTAGTATAGAATTTTTTTTTGAACTAGTGCGCCTATCCAAACATACTAATGGCGCATCCTGCCCAAGTGCGCCATTAGTAGTTGTAACTACTAATGGCGCACCAGGCAGTGGGTGCGCCATTAGTATAGGATTTTTTTTTGAACTAGTGCGCCTATCCAAACATACTTCATAATAAAGCCAGCTAGAATAGCCAAATAACAATTTGGTCCCAAACACAGCAAGGTCCTATTTTACTTTCAACATGACCTGACAACGTGACCTGACAATAGTTCAGTTTACAGCTGAGGACAAAGATTTTGTGCAGGACAAGGCTATTTGTTATCGATCAAATAAATGATTTAGAAACCATCAATAAGTAGGACTAGTGATTTATTATGAAGTTTCTTGGGTTTATTATGAAGTACTTTGATCATGTCTCTTTATTTGTACTGCTGCTAATATACTTTATATGATGATGAAGTGCTACTGAGTTGTGTGCAAATTTCGTTAAATCAGTGATGTGTATGTGTGCTGTCAGTTATGTGTATGTGCTTATTTTAATCCAGTGAAATATGGCACTGAACTGTAGCTAGCTAAACGGTAGTTTTGCTTAAATTGGTGAAATTTGGCACTGAAATGTAGCGAGCAATGCAAATATCTCAATGAATTCAGCTCTGTTTTCTGTGTGAAACTGTTGTTGTTAAATGAAGCCACATTTCAGTCCACATGCCAATGTATTTTCCATGTTGTGATGGAGGCCTTTTTTGCCTTGTCCACCCGAGAGGCCCTTGAGTTTGCTGGAATGTCGATTAACTTCCGTTCCAGCAAATTCGGGTACTCAATATGTCCTATTTTCAGCAAAGGTCATGCTGAAATTTTCCGTGAATTTTAGCATGACTTTGCTAAAAATAGGACATATGGGGTACTTGTGACTAATGCATGGGCCGGGGTATCTTAGTAGTTAATTAAGTAGGATCAAGTGCCCCGGCGTACTTGTGACTAATGCATGGCTTTTAGGGTGCCTCGGTGTCGATAAAAACCGAAATGATGAAAAGTTAGGCTTTTAGGGTGCCTTGGCGTCGAAAAACCCTCAATGATAAAAGCTTAGATTTTAGGATGCCTCGGTGTCGACAAACCCTAAATGATGAGACCATGATCTTGTTCCTTGACAATAACCAACTTTTTGACCAAACTTTGTTTCTATTTAGAGAGAAACATGGCCCACAACGATGAGGCCGGGGGTTCGGGCGGCAAGGCATTCTGGGAGCTGTCCCAGGAGATGGAGGAACAACCTCACTTGTATGAGGCCGCCGCCTTCCCCACCGATCCTGAGACCACGGATGGTGCCGCCGAGGATGACCACACTGATGCCACCACTGATGGTGCCGCCGAGGATGCCACCACTGATGATGGCGGCGCACGCACAGATAGCAGCCAGCCGAAGAGGCAACGGAAGGACCGGCGCCCGATCGTGCTCCGCACCCTCAAGGAGGAAGTTATTGAAGTGGACTCCAACGGGAATCCAACGGCGCCCGAACGAATAGTCAAGGGGTACTCGCTTCAGCTCGGGTGCATTGTCCAGAGCACCGTCTCGATAAACACCGAGAACCTGAGGCATCCTGACCGGGGGAATTTGCGCCACCTCCTCTTCACGAAGCTGCACGAACGATACAAGTTCCCCGCTGAATTCGAAAACACAAGCCTCAAAGGGAATAAAGTGAACAATGCTGCCCTCACGAAGATGAGCAAGGCCCTGTCTACTTGGAAAAGCAATGTGAAGAGAATGATCGAGAAAGGTGAGAGTTATGAGAAGATCAAGGAGAAAAATCCTTCGATCACCGAAGATGACTACAACGACTTCAAGATCAATTGCTCGAGCACCGCAAGCTCCCAATCAAGTGAGTGGGGGAAACAAATGCGGGAGCTGAACATAGGGGAACACACACTCGGTCCCGGCGGTTACAGAGTGGCGGAGCCTATATGGGACAAGGAGGAGGCGGACCGTGCCGAGCAAGGCCTACCGCCCCTCTTCGATAAATACGGTGACAAGCAGACCAGGAACTTTGTCAGGGCCCGGTACAAGAAGGACCCGAAAACAAAGGAGCTTACCACGGATCCGAAGACCAGGCAGCTTGAGCTTGTTCTGGTAAGGAATACACCCCCGCGTAATTAGCTCCATATGGTTGCATTCTAATTAATGAAGCCGAATTTCTAAATGGTTCACATTCCTTCCGCAGGCGACTGAAAGCAGTAGCGCGGGGTCGACTCAGAGCAACCCTTGGGACACCACTCTAAATAGGGGGTTGAATATAATGAAGAACAAGGATAAGCTCAGTAAGCCGACGTCAGCTGGTCGTGTGGCCGGCAAAGGCTTGTCGACAAAATGGGGGTCATACTATACCGCTGGTGTGCGGAAGGAGAAAAAGACCAGCTCGGAAAGCCAGGCGCGAGAGGTTCAAGAACTCAAGGCACAGGTGGCGCGGATTTCGGAGATTGTCCAAGAGCAAGTGGAACAACGACTCGGAGCGACGATCACCGCCCTTGTGCCTACCTTGATCTCGGGGTTGAGTGCGTGGATTGCGGGCGGCCAACAGGGGCCGCCCCCGATTCCTAGCTTCACGGCCAGCAACTCGCATAATGCGATGGCGGGGCCATTGGTGCCTCCGGCGGAGGCGGCATTGGTGTCTCCGACGCCGGCACGGGAGCTTAATGCACCCGGGTGTATGCCGGCCGGCACCTCTTCAGCAAGCGGCCGCTCCGTCAACTGCACGCCCGCCGTTGGCGGTGCCTTGACATTAGCCGAGCTCGACGCCATCATCACGGTAACTAATTAAGCCTCTCTCGGCCGAGGACTTCATCTCCTTGCCTTTGACTGGGCATCCCTGACGCCCTACATGTTTTCGCAGGGCGCCGCCGACGTTCCGTGCACTCTCCTCCACTTCGTGAACAACGAGTTGGTCGATGTCGCCAAGGGCAAAATCGTTCAACCGGGCAACCCCTTGTTCCACGGTACCCAGATGCCACCCAACTTGTTTAGGGTTCAACTGGTTCGGGTGCTGCCAGGCGGCGACGACTTGTTACCTCCGATTCGACCCGTCGGGGCCGACGATGATGACGTGATGACCCTCAGCGCCTGCCTGAGCTGGCCCCTGCTTTGGCCGAAGAGCCAGATTCGTTTGGGGGCGGGGGACACCACCCCAAAGACAACACCGCCAGTCGTGCCGGCGCCAAGTCGGCCCCATGGCAAGACCGCCGTAACGGTGCCGGACATCCCTATGCCACTGGATCCAAACATGCATATGGCACAGGATCAGAACGACGACGACGACGACGATGATACATTTGGCAACGTCGATCAGTACTTTGCCGAGCATGGGTACGATGGCGACTTCATGGGGCCTCCTTCTCAAGAACCAAACCCAACAAAAGACGTGTGCGATCTAGCTCGTACCGCGGAGAAGCCAAGTTGCAACAGGCGCCGTCTAGCGTTCAGCTCTCAGGAGACGCCTCCAGCTGCCGACTTCACCGAGCCTCAGATAGGCGAGGTGCGAAATATTATCAGCCCCAACACACTCAAGAAGGCGGTCTGTGAGCAGAACTCGGTCCCATTACAGGAGAAGAAGAAGGCACGCAAAAGAAAGACTAAGAAGGGTGCGAGCCATCCGGCACCGAGTACGATCCGTGCTCAGGACGGGCCACCTTCACCGCAGGATATCTCGAGGAGGGTGCATGTGGCGGGTAGGGCGATGCTACCACCAAATATGCTCAATGCTGCAACCGGTGCTATGCGGAGTCTGCACGACAGTGTTCTTTCTTTGGAGAAGCGGCGTCTAAGAGAGAAGGATGTGCCATACCCGGTTTTCATGGCCAAGGTGCCAGAGGGCAAGGGCTTTGTGGATGGCGACATCGGGGGTACGATCGTCCTGCGGTTTGATGACATCTTTGCTATGTTTAACCTTCATCCGCTGCACTACACCTTCGTTCGGCTATTTTCGCTGAGTATGGAGATGCGGATCATTCGCGACAAGACCCCGGACATCGTGATAGTCGACCCCTTCTACATGCGTGCCAAGATCTTGGGCAGCGCTGGGGACCGGCAAGTCGCGAGTTCTTACCTCGAAGGCGTCATTCTGGCAAACCAAGATAAGGATAACTTCCTCGTGCCTTACTTTCCCGAGTAAGTCCTCCCCTCAACCGGCCCGTAACATATGAATTCTTACTTTTCGATCGTTTTTCTTTTAACATTCCGTGTTTTCTGCAGTGACACATGTTGCACGCTCATCCTCCTAAGCCCCAAATATTCCATGGCCACGTATTTCGACCCGGACCGTCAGTCGAACGTAGACTACACAAATGTCAAGAAGGTTCTTGATGATGTTCTCCCCGGCTACGCCCAATCTGGAGGCACCTTCACCAAGCCTATTCGTAAGTACGGCAAGCACGTGTTCTCCCACAATACGACGTTCTGCTGCGTCAAGCAGCCGCCTGGCGGTCAGAAGGGTGCCTACTACGCCATCCATCACATGCGGGCGATCGTACGGGACCATCATCAACTTCTGCTACCGAGTAAACTCCAAGATTGGGCCGCGAGCGTGTCGGCAATCCAGGACGCGGACCTCCGACAAGAATTCTTTCGCATCCAGTCGGAGTTTGCGGAAATCATCCATCAAGATGTCCTTCGTACCTCGGGGCAGTTCTACCTCAGAAATCAACCGTCCAACAGTGACATCGACACAATGCTACAAATGCAGGATGACAACGCCCGTTCTTTCATGACTCCCACGATAGACGGCGGCTTCATCCACGCTCCGGTCCCTTGAGTCGAGTTGTCTAGTTCTGAAACATCGATTGGCTCATGTTGTAATTAAACTTTAATGAACTTGTAGTATGTCTCTTTGGTTTTGAGAGTCGTTCAACTTAGATGTAATCGATGCTATTAATGTCTTGCTTTTCTCTTCCGATCGTTCTGTTGCATAATTATATATTTCTTATGTATTGTCTGTGAATTGGTACTAACGTTTTGTTTGGCTAGTGCATAGTGATGCCGACGTATGTCGTGTACAAGGGTAAGGTTCCCGGAGTCTACGATGACTGGGAGGAGTGTCGGAGACAGGTTCACCGATTCAGCGGTAACAGTTACAAAGGGTACACCACTAGGGCCGAGGCCGAATCTAGATACGCCCGCTATCCAGCGGGAGAGGGGAGGGAGCGTTGGAGGAACCAGATGAAGACGAGTTTCATCGTGATGATGCTCATCGTGATGACCGCAGCTCTCTTCTATGTGATGGTAGTTTAGATGATCGATATCGACTTGTAATGCGAAGACAAACTCGCTACTCGCGGTCTCGAGACTTGTAATATAATGTTCTATCTTTGTTCGGTCTTTTTAATTCGGAGACTAATATGATGAATTGTATTCGGAGACTAATATGATGAATTGTATTCAAAGACTAATCTTCTATTGTATTTGATGAATCTATTGTTGATGTGTGCTGTCTATATTTTGTCAAATTATACATTTTGTAACCTGTGCAAAAAACAGAAAATAAAAAAATAAAAAATAAACCTAATATTCATACTAATGGCGCATCACACGACAGTGCGCCATTAGTATGACAGTGCATACTAATGGCGCATCACCGGGTAGTGCGCCATTAGTATGCTGCGGTTACTAATGGCGCATCCAGAGGTGGTGCGCCATTAGTATGCCAAAGCACCTGGGTATACATGCCAACTGGGAGGCATACTAATGGCGCACCCTCGCATATACTAATGACGCACCAGGTGGTGCGCCATTAGTATACCAGATACTAATGGCGCACCAGCTGGTGCGCCATTAGTAAAAATTACTAATGGCGTGCTATCAGTGGCGCACCAGTGATGCGCCATTAATGGCCATATTAGGTGCGCCATTAGTAGTGGTATTTCTAGTAGTGGCGGGACTTGAACTTAGGCGTCCATAAACTGGGTCCCGGCGGTTACAGAGTGGCGGAACCTATATGGGACAAGGAGGACGTGGAGCGTGCCGAGCAAGGCCCTATCGCCCCTCTTCGATAAATACCGTGACAAGCAGACCAGGAACTATGTCAGGGCCCGGTACAAGGTGGACCCGGTAACAAAGGAGCTTACCATGGATCCGTAGACCAAGGCGCTTGAGCTTGTTCTGGTAAGGAATACACCCCCGCGTAATTAGCTCCATATGGTTGCATTCTAATTAATGAAGCCAAATTTCTAAATGGTTCACGTTCCTTCCGCAAGACACTGAAAGCAGTAGCGCGGAGTCGTCTTAGAGCTCCCCTTGGGACACCACTTTAAATAGGGCGTTGAACGTAATGAAACGCAAGGATAAGTTCAGTAAGCCGTCGTCAGCTGGTCGTGTGGCTGGCAAAGTCTTGTCCACGAAATGGTCGGAATACTATAACGCTAGGCGAAAGGGGAGAAAGACCAGCTCGGAAAGCCAGGAGCGTGAGGTTCAAGAACTCAAGGCACTAGTGGCGCGGATTCCGGAGATAGTCGAAGAGCAAGTGCGAGACCAACTGGGAGCGAAGATCACCGCCATTGTGCCTACCTTGGTTGATGGGCTGCAGGCGTGGATTGCGGGCGGCCAACAGGGGCCGCCCCCGATTCCCAGCTTCACGGGCAGCAACTCGCACAACGCGCCGGCGGCGCCATTGGTGTCTGCGGGGGAGGCGGTATTGGTGTCTCCGGCGCCGCCGCCGGCTTTGGATCTTAATGCACCCGGGTGTGGGAAGAATACGCCGGCCGACACCTCGGCAGCAAGCGGCCCCTCCGTCACTTGCACGCCCGCCGTTGGCGGTGCCTCGACATTAGCCGAGCTCGACGCCATCACGGTAACTAAGCCTCGGCAGATGACTTCATCTCCTTGCCTTTGACTGGGCATCCCTGACGCCCTACATGTTTTTGCAGGGCGCCGCCAACGTTCCATGCACTCTCCTGCACTTCGTGGACGGCGAGTTGATTGATGTCGCCAAGGCCAGAATCGTTCAACCGGGCAACCGCGTGTTCCACGGTAATCCGATGCCACCCACCGTGTATAGGGTTCAACGGGTTCGGGTGCTGCGGGGCTGCGACAACTTGTTACCTCCGTTTCGACCCCCTGGGGCCAACGAAGATTTTGTGATGACCCTCAGTGCCTGCTTAAGCTGGCCCCTGCTTTGGCCGAAGAGCCAGATTCGTTTGGGGGCGGGGGACACCACCCCACAGACAACACCGCCAGTCCTGCCGGCGCCAAGCCATGGCAAGACCACTGCAACGCTACCGCCGTCAGCTGATCCGGACATGCATATGGCACAGGATCCGGACGACGACGATGGTACATTTACCAACGTTGATAAGTACTTCAACGAACATGGGTACGGTGACGAATTCTTGGGTCCTCCTTCTCAAGAACCCAACCCTACAAAAGACGATCGCGATCTAGCTGGTACCGCGGAGAAACCCAATTGCAACAGGCGTCATCTGGCGTTCAGTTCTCAGGAGACGCCTCCAGCTGCCGCCTTCACCGAGCCTCAGATAGCCGAGGTGTGAAATATTATCAGCCCCAACACACTCAAGAAGGCGGTCTCTGAGCAGAACTCGATCACATCACAACAGAAGAAGCAGAAGGGACGGAAAAGAAAAAATAAAAAGGGTGCGAGCCAGCCGGCACCGAGTATGATCCGTGCTCAGGACGGGCCACCTTCACCTAAGGATATCTCGAGGAGGGTGCATGTGGCGGGTAGGCCGATGCTACTGACTAATCTTCTCAATGCTGCAACTGGTGCTATGCGGAGTGTGCATGACAGTGTTCTTTCTTTGGAGAAGCGGCGTCTCTCCGAGAATGATGTGGCGTACCCGGTTTTCGTGGCCAAGGTGCCAGAGGGCAAGGGCATTGTCGATAGCACCATCGGGGTATGATCGTCCTGCGGTTTGATGACATCTTTGCTATGTTTAACCTTCATCTACTGCACTACACCTTCATTCAGATATTTTCTCTCAGTATGGAGATGCGGATCATTAGAGACAAGACCCCGGACATCGTGATAATCGACCCCTTGTACATGTGTGCCAAGATCTTGGGCAGCGCTGGGGACCGGCAAGCCGCGAGTTCATACCTCGAAGGCGTCATTCTGGCGAACCCAGATAAGGATAACTTCCTCGTCCCTTACTTTCCCGAGTAAGTCATCCCCTCACCGCCCTGTAACATATGATTTCTTAGATTTCGATCGTTCTTTTTTTTAATATTCCGTGTTTTGTGCAGTGACACACATTGCACACTCATCCTCTTAAGCCCAAAATATTCCATGGCCACGTATTTCGACTCGGACCGTCAGTCGAAGAAAGACTACACAATATCAAGAAAGTTCTTGATGATGCTCTACCCGGCTACGCCAAATCTGGAGGCACCTTCAGGAGGCCAATTTGTAGGTACGGCAAGAGCGTGTTCACCCACGTAACGACGTTCCCCTGCATCAAGCAGCCTCCTGGCGGTCAGAAGGATGCCTACTACGCCCTCCATCACATGCGGGCGATCGTACGGGACCATAATCACCTTCTTCTACCAACTAATCTCAAAGATTGGGCCGCACGCTTGTCGGCAATCCAGGATGCGGACATCAGACAAGAATTCTTTCGCATCCAGTCAGAGTTTGCGGAAATCATCCATCAAGATGTCCTTCATACCTCGGGGCAGTTCTACCTCAGATATCAACCATCCAACAGTGAAACAGAAACAACACTACAAATACAGGCTGACAACGACCGCGATTTCATGACCATCACGATAGACGACAGCTTCATCCATGCTCTGGTCCCTGAGGAGAGTCGAAAGTAATGATGCTATATAGTTCTGAAATATCAATTAGCTCATGTTGTAATTAAACTTTAATGAACTTGTATGTCTCTTTAGCTTGGACAGTCGTTCAACTTATATGTAATCGATGCTATTTATTAGTAGGACCATGAATCGTGCTATTAGTGTGTTGTTTTTCTCTTCCGATCCTTTTGTTGAATACTTATATATTGCTTATGTATTGTATGTGAATTGTTACTAACGTTTTGTTTGTCTAGTGCATAGAACAACATAGCTATATGAGAAGATACAATTATATATAAAAGGAGGTTATGAAGTGATATTCCGCCAGTTCCTCTAAAATTCATATTGCCTCCATTCACCATGAATCCACTAAAAGTTATAAATGGATCAACATTTATTTATGCATGGATGCAATGGTAACATCAAAGAAGATAACACGGTGAAGAGGAAACATGAAATCCAACAGCTATCACGATTGGTTCTGCAAACACTTGTAGGGAACAGACGTATGAAGCTTTGTATAGTTGTAGCCATCAGAGGTTGTATCCGAGCTTATTGTTGTGACCACTCAGTATTGTTTCGTGTTTTGAAGGCATATATCATACAAAAAATATTATAAATCAAGGTCTATACATGCGATGTTGCATAATATACAAATAAATCTGAATATGCAAGTCAAGGACGATACTGTTTTAGAAATATTCCACATGTAAGTATAAAACTGAGCGAAATTCAAACATATACTGTTAGCTATTTTATATTAATAAAATAAGAGTAGTTCATATAGATTAGTTTATAACACATTTGGCACCATTTTGGCACTTCATCATTCCCAGATACCCATCACTAATAATATAGATCAGTTGATTTTCAGCCCACTGGTTTTCTTCATGTCTTGATTCTAAGCAACTGCGTGGTAATATTGTTCAGAAATTGTATGCAACTATAATATATTCTTTTTTTTTTTGCGAAATATAGCATGTTCTTGTTGTCCACCAATGCAAAGTTGCAGTGCTACAGTCTATAAGAATCATGTGTGGCAATACAAATTTGCATATAGCATCTTATCAAAAAGTGATGCAGTTGTAACATCTATATATTGTTCCTTCAGTGTGTATGTCAAATGATGCATGGTATTTTGATACAGGGAGTTGTAAAATTTAACATTATATCCAAGGATATGTTGTCTGATTTGATATATCATTTTATTCATTTTTAATTATAAATCTCTACAGTCTAGTAAATAGAATTGACGACTTCATAGTTATTTTCTGTACACATTACCTCAAACTGAAGAAGATGGACGGATGAAGAATGGAGCTGGGAAAAGGGTAGGGCCACTTTGCATAGGTTATTGTTATGCTGGGAGGAGTACCTTTGGCCGATTTCATCCTCCTAGGAGTCTAGCTGATGTTAGTTGCAGGGCATATGCGTGAGCATCTCACAGCTTCAGGCCACACCGATGTTCCTGGCTCCTACGGTGAAGAATACCCCATTCGGCTCAGTTGCGCCGCTTCTTGCTGGAGGTCCTCAAACGATTGTTGTATGCCGTTGGCATCACTGACGTCTAGGCCGACATACATGCGTGTCGCCTGAGGCAGGGCACGATGGAGCACAATAAATTTCCTCTTCAGGTCGTGTACTGATATGATTATTACAGTTTCATTAGGTATACAGAATAACATATGTAAAACATAATGAGCAGACCAATGTTTCATACTGTCTATAGCAAGAAATAGGTTGGATTCCGACTGGTAGAGGAGGGGGTTGGACTGTGAAGAGACAATGGGTTGTTGGATAGGGTGCTGCAGCACCAGGTTGATGTTGGATTCATTGTAGTCCTTGATGGACATACCCAGGTCGGGTCACCTGCAGGTCATCTTCATCTTTTGCCTTGATGGTTCGGGCATCTTCTTTCCCATTCATAATCATGCATGGGAAATTCGAAGTGGGAGAAGACATAAGATAGCAGCTTAGCATGAAGACAATCCATGGCGCAATAGCGAGGCGTCGGAGAAGATGAACAATGTCCAAAAGCGTGTGCCAGATGAAAACATAAGAACTCGGAAGATTGGGGCTGATTTTGTGGCACCTAAGAAACTGCAAATCTACCTACATGAAAACTCAAGCAACAATCTGCATGATGCGGATAGATGACATGGAGACTGGAGGCAGACCTGTCTTCTTGATCTTGCACCCACGAATCCACGGGAGTCAGCTCAGGACGCGGACATTGCTGCAAGCTTCCGGCCGGATCGGAAAGCAAAAATCCTTTCATGGAAGGCCAAAGAATTCCAGATGTGTTTCTTTTTCATATGAAGGAAGACGGATTGGGCGCTCACACCACGAGATTGGGCGAGATCCTGTTATACAGATTAGATAGTTTTCTTTCTTTCTTTTCTTTTTATGGAAGGAGTTGGAGAAAAGGTGTAGATACAGATTTCTTATACAGAAGGAGTTGGAGGAAAGAAAAGATATAGATGTCTTTTTTAAAATAGACAGAGATTATACTTTAATTAGAGGAGGAAAGGATCGGTGGAGTGGTAAGAAACATGTATTAGCTGGATTCTATTTTAACAAAACGAACAATTGTGGGCTTCAGATTTTTTTTTTTGCACAATTGTTCAAAACTTCAACTGAGAATTGTATGGGTTGATCTACACCGTAATAACTCGGTCCCACCAGATTAACGGCTCGTAAAATCTGATTAACGTGGGAATTTACGGGAAGTCAAGAATTAGTATAGGTATAGATAGATAGATAGATAGATAGATAGATAGATTAGTATTAACCCTATTTAATTAGGTAGTACGAAACCTAGTTAGAAAATGGATACATATATGGTAATTAGGGCAGTAGTTCCTAGGTACTAATTAGTTGGTAAGAACTAGGTACTAATTAGGTACTAGTTTATTTTTATTTATAGTAATTTTATTTTTAGTAAGAACTAATTAAATTAATAGAACTAGTTAGTAAGAACTTGTTGCTATTTTTTTAGTTAAAGCAATTTTCCCGCATCGACGTGGACGATGCCTATCCCGCATCCTCGTCGTCGAGTCGGCGGAGGACGACACCTGCTTGACCAGACGGGCCATGTCCGGGACTAGGCTCCGCCGAGGTGGTACTGGGAGGCGCCACCTACACTAGTAGAAAAAGGACCTAATGTGAGACACATTAGTCCCGGTTCGATTTTGGCCCGGTACTAATGGTACCATTAGTGCCGGTTCGAACGGCTATGCATTAATGCCGGTTCATTTTGAACCTTTAGTACCGGTTCATGCCACGAACCGGTACTAAAGGGGTGGTGGCAGGCTGGCGTCAGGCCGAGGCCCCGCGATCACCTTTAGTACCGGTTCGTGGCACAAACCGGTACTAACCTCTAGTACCGGTTTGTGCCACGAACCGGTACTAAAGGGGTTTGACCTATAGTACCGGTTCGTGGCACAAACCGGTACTAAAGGGCAATTTCCAAGCTCTAACCCCCCCCCCACGCGTGTATCGTCAATTCAGTTTTGGAAAATACAAAAGAAAGTGATAAAAAATTCAAAAATTAAAATTCTTCGAGATGTAGTTATATTACTACATCTACTAGTTAGGAAAATTAAAAAATTTAAATTTGGACATGTTCTGCAAAAAGTGTAAGGAAAATGTAAAACGGCTATAACTTTTGCATACATGTTTGTAATTTTTTAGAATTCTCAAATTCCAAAAGGAGAAAAAGATATGCTCAAATTTAAGGTTTTTTTAATTTTGGTTAAATCTGGTCAAACTATGGTCAAACTACTTATTCAAGAAGTATTAATGTTACTACATACTTATTCAAGAATATTAGTGTTACTAAATAATTATTTCAATTTTTTGAATTTTGGTTAAATCTGGTCAAATTATGGTCAAACTATGGTCAAACTTATTCAAGAAATATTACTAAATAATTACTGTCTTTTAGAATAATAGTTTCAAACTCAAACGATGAAATGTGTGACCTAATGCTCAAGCTAAACTGCTGAGGGTTAATAGGATTTACAGCTTACATTTGTCACGAAAACAACAAGTGCAGACTTGGAAAGTAGTGGGAATAGAACTCCAAAGTTAAGAGTGCTCAGGCTGGGGAGTGAGAGGATGGGTGACCGGTCGGGAAGTTAGATGATGGAATGAGTGATCCACACTTGAGTAGTTAAGAGGGGCGATTAGAGACTAAATCATCAAATAATTCAGAAAATTGAAAATAAGAAAAAACAATCTTTTTTCCAATATTTTCAAAAAAATACTATTTAAACCCCATACCATGGCGCGAGCTCACGCCACGTGGTCGGCCTTTAGTGGCGGTTCGTGCCGAACCGGTACTAAAGGGGGGCCTTTAGTCTCCACTCTTTAGTGACGGTTGCAGAACCGGCACTAAAGGCCCTTATGAACCGGTATTAAAGCTCCATTTTCTACTAGTGCTACCGGGGGGCGCAGGTTGGTGAGGAGCCAGCCTGTCGTTGACCCGAACCTTCTTTGGTGGCGGTCGCGTGGGCCAGTGACGGTCCAGAGGCTCGAGGACCCCGCCGAGGTGGTGCGTCACCGTGTCAATGAGGAGGACGCGCACGTCCATCGCTACTTGTTTGCGTTGGAGCACAGGTTCTCCAATACCTGGCAGGTTCTCCAGGGATTTCACTGGAGCTATGATCCCGTGATGATTCCTTCTCTGTTGGTGTCCACCGCCCGCGCCGATACCCGTCATGTGCTAGGGTTTTAGTTGTATTAGTGATTTTATATGTATGACACTATTCGTGATGTATTAGTGATAATATTCGACGATGTATGGACGCATTAGATGATTTACTTTTGCTTATTGAATGCATGCTAATTTGAGTCCTATAAGATATTTTGAAATGTATATCTTGTGTTGCTCAAATAGGATATGTGCTTGCCCAAGTGGCCGGTCATGTTTGCAGGTTACACCTCCGAGTGGCCTATGTTTTGCCGGCGTGTTGATTCATTTCCGTTCCGGCAAATTTTAGGCGCTCGATATGTCCTATTTTAGCAAAGGTCATGCCGGATTTTTCCGTGAATTTTGGCATGACTTGTGGCAGAATATGTAGGAAATATCAAGTGCCCCGAATTTGTGTGTTTAGTATCCTGGTAGTTGTCTTCGATCGATTTCAATTAATGTTTCAACTATGAACATAGGAAATGTCTGACGAAGAAAAGGATTTCGGTACTTGCAAATACTGTGAAGACGAGCGCGGCCTGTGCGACGGAATCTTCTTAGATGATGATAGGCGCTTCAGCATCAAGCTGGACGATAACTTCGAAGTGGATACAGTAAGTCACAACGACATGTTTTTTTTCATAATTAAGCATGACATATGCTTCATTTGCTTGAACTTATAATTTATTTATTTTTATTGTTCTACTAGCGTATCCCCTTCCATGCAAGAGTTTTTATATTGGATAAGATAGGTTTCAGTCGTACTATGGAGGTAAAGAAAGTTTACTTGAAGACCGAGTATGGTTATATTTTCAACGTAAAATTATACAATTCAGACGACTACACTTATTTTGGATGCAAAATATGGCGAGCACTATGCAAGACTTATACATTTGAGCCAGATATGGTTATCACCTTTGATATTCGTCCGGAAGATGATATTGAAGGTAATACCGACATCTGGGTCAAAGTGCAGACGCCTCCAGTGATACCATTATGTAAGTTTATCAACCATATTTATGTCTTTGATATTGTTTATTCAAAAATAGTTGATAACTAATTTTTATTGTCAGCTTATTTAGGTGCAAGCAAACATGTCCAGTGCTTGGTAGACAGGACCGTATAATGTACCGGGGCCGAACTCAACTGCGAGGAGCTCAGTCATTATGTTTCATGGCTTGCGGATCTTGATACTGTCAAGATAAATTTTCTTCCTGCATTTAGAAATGTTAGTACTGAAAATGTGCGTCCAATAGTGTTCGTAATGAACTACGGTCACATCTATTTAGGAAGGATGGTAAGAATTTTACTATTTGTCCTCAGTGCATCTTTTCCATACATTATTTTTGAAGCTAAACTTCATTGCTAAGTATGTTACCATACGATGTTCTTCAACAGGGACTCCCGATGAATGTTGTGCCTTATGTGATCGAGGCTAAAGGTACCATGAGTATTATTAGCTTACGGCCAAGATATCCTACAGATTACTTTAGTGCATTCAAGATTAGCGACGGATTCTTAATAGTGCAAGACTGGACCAAATATGTGATGGGGGAGCGCAGAGAAGTACTAGGGGGCAGCAAACAGATACGCTACCCACGATTAGGAGACAGGTTCATCTGCATTCTCCAACTTGATCAAGGAGGAGAGCTATACATGTTTTATGTTATTTTACCTAAGAGAGCAGCAGGAGTGATTTGCTAGCTAGAAATGAGTTTGAATGTGATGATGTGATATACTATTACTATGATGATAAAATAGCTAGTGTTGGTGGTAATGACTATGATGATTATTATTAGCTAGTGTTAGTGGTGATTAAATAAATACTATTGGTGGTAATGACTATGATGATGATTAAATAGCTTGTGCTGGCGGATTAGATTCAAGTGGAGGCAACATGTGGTGCACATCGAAAGTAGTACTAGTCCAAACTAGACCAAGTTTCGATTAGTAGTATACTTTTGACATGCACCACATATTGCCTCCACTTGAACCTAATCCACCTTCATTTGACACACTGTTATGGACATAATGATGTAAACCTCAGTAACGGTCCAACACAGCGGCTAGAGGCGGGCCAGCAGAGCCCAACGCGGGCGCGCATACATGTTGTGGCTGGAGGCAGCGGCAGGTTTGGCAGTTCTCTGGGTGCAATTGGAAACAGCAAGTCACGGGATTTGTTTTGAGAAAAAAAGAGGACCGAGTCCTCGTATACGACGGGACAGAGGCACAAACAAATCGATTTGAGCGGAGAGAAAAATACCATCACGTTGTGCATCCATTGGAAAGCAGAGACTTGGCAAGGCAACGCTAGCATCATATATTGAGCCAGGAGCATATCACGTGAAAGATGAAGTTTGGTTGGATTTTGCTATTAGTACACAGGGGTGTACCTCATCAGGTTTTGCTTGTGTACTTTGGGCATTGCGGTGGAGCTTGGTTAATTTTTTCGCAGGGTCAACCATACGAAGAACCATGGCGCCAACGGGTACCAAGTTTGAGGTGGAGAAGTTCGACGGGACTAAAAACCTTGAGTTATGGTGGACAAAGGTGAAACATTTATTGGCACAACAGGGATGCTTGAAGGCGTTGCGGGAAGTCATGTCAGCTGAGATGGAATTATCATGTGATGGATGGAAATTCGTGAAAGACGATTTGGGAGCCTTGAAGCTTGTCGTTGCAGTCAAGCAAGTTCGGCTGGGTCAGACTTGCGGGATAGGCGACGGCGACATAGGAGCGTGATGTTGATGGTGACCGACTTCTGGGCGTGGAAACACGTGGCGCAGGCCCGAGGCTTGTGTGGCTTCGACAAGACTATGGCGCGGGGTTGATTCAAGGTGATGTACACACGGAGCTTGATGTTGACGGGGCGCAAGGGTGGAGTGATCATGTACCATGGAGTCATGTTGAAGGTGGAGCTAGATTGAGGGGCTATGGTGTAAGGATCCAGAGAATCGAAGCCTATTCAGTGGGAAAAAACGAGTGACACGTAATTTGGAATGGAGCCCAGTGGTCCGATGGAAGCGTGAAACTCGTCATCAGTCGGTGACGATCGATGGTACTCTGCAGTGGGGTTGAGTGGTGTGGTTTCGCGACCCTTGAAACTCGACCGAGACAGCAGAGGCTCGACGCGGAAATAGCGGCGAGGCGTGCGGTACGCACGGGACATGGAGACGGGCCAGGGCTCTGGTGGTCATGCATGTGGTGAGACAACTGCGAATTTGACTTGGGATGACTACAAGCAACGGTGAAATTTCTTCATGTTTCAGACAGACGGTCAAGAAAGGAGCGGTAATGTTGAGTTCAGGTAACTCTTATGTGTGGCATCCAATATGTGAGTTGTTCACTTTCACGCAGGTCAATGATCAGTGTGTGATGGCGTTGGACGGATACTCTGGAAGTTGGGAGCACAAACTAGAGTAACAAGAACTTAATTTTGCTCGGGTGTTGACTGTGATCAAGAAAAGAAGGGACTACAAGTTGCAGGTAGAGTCATATGTGGAGTCTTTGGAGTAGCACACTACAGGAATCCAGTACTTTGCCATCTGCCATGGCGGACGGCAAAGGCAGGGACGGCTGACGGCAAAGCACTTTGCCGTCCGCCGCGGACGGCAAACACAGACGGCAAAGATAGGGTCGGCAAACAGGTCCTTTGCCGTCTGCTTTCCAAGGCGGACGGCAAAGAGCCCTTTGCCTACAGCGGCGGACGGCAAAGAGGGGGGACGGCAAAATGTGGCACGTCCGCCATTGTCACTCCGTTAGGCGGCTAACGGCGGCCTTTGCCGTCCACCAGCGGATGGCAAATTAGTGCGCCTCTTTGCCGTCCGCCAGGTGACATCAGCAATACCTCAGCGCCCGTTTTTTTTTTGCCGTCCGCCCGGCAGACGGCAAAGGCGAAGTCTTTGCCGTCAGCCAGGCTTTGTCGTCCGCCATTGTCGGCAAATTGGCCAAATGGTCCACCCCAGGAAGCACAGGTGAGCGCCACGTGCCCCCTTTGCCGTCTGCCACCGACGGCAAAGGGGTCTTTGCCGTCCGCCGCGGACGGCAAAGAGCCTGCACTGCCTCTTTTTTTCTGATTTTCTTATATCCAACAATTATCACAAGAAAAATTTCACAGCACATATATATCCATCACATAAATATCCATCACATAGTTCCATCACATCACATATATATCCATCAAAAATTTCACATCACATATATATCCATCACATAGTTCCATCGATCCATACATATTACAATATGCAAAGTTTCTTCATAGCAAGCCAGCAGAATACAAGTGCATCAAAGGAAAAACAGGAAAAAGCAAGCAATCCATCATAGGAAGCTGGCTTCCGTGAAGTGAATGAAACCTGCAAAATGACAAATAATAAAGTTAGAAAAAGAAGACTAGAAGAAGAATTAGACTAGAAGAAAAAGAATAGAAGAAGAAGACTAGAAGAAGAAGTATATGCCATATATTAGCTAACTTAGGTGAAATGTATCGTATATGAGCTAACCTAGGTGAAATGGGTAGTTTATGAGCTATCCTTGGTGAAATGGATCATTTTGGAGCTAAGTTAGGTGAAATGGGTTGTTTATGAGCAAACCTAGGTGAAATGGGTCGTTTATGAGCAAACCTAGGTGAAATGGGTCATTTATGAGCAAACCTAGGTGAAATGAGTCGTTTATGAGCAAACCTAGGTGAAATGGGTCGTTTATGAGCTAACCTAGGTGAAATAGGTTGTTTATGAGTTAACCTAGGTGAAATGGGTCGTTTATGAGCTAAGTTAGGTGAAATGAGTCATTTATGAGCAAAACCTAGGTGAAATGGGTCGTTTATGAGCTAAGTTAGGTGAAATGAGTCGTTTATGAGCAAACCTAGGTGCAATGGGTCGTTTATGAGCTAACCTAGGTGAAATAGGTTATTTATGAGCTAACCTAGGTGAAATGGGTCATTTATGAGCTAACCTAGGTCAAATGGGTCGTTTATGAGCTAACCTAGGTGAAATGCCACGTTTTTTAGCTAACTAAGGTAAAATGGATCGTTTTTAGCTAACTTAGGTGAAATGGGTCATTTTGGAGCTAACCTAGGTGAAATGGGTCATTTTGGAGCTAACCTAGGTGGAATGGGTCATTTTAAAGCTAATGTAGGTAAAATGGATCATTTAGGAGCTAATCTACGTAAAATGGGTCATTTTCGAGCTAACTTGGATAAATTGGATCACTTGTAAGCTAACTAAGGTAAAATGAGTCATTTTAGAGCTAACTTAGGTAGAATGGATGGTTTATGAGGTCTGTAAGCTTATTAAGTCATTTTGGAGGAAAAGAAGCTAACTCTAGGTCATTATGGTAAGCATATTGGAGGAAATAAAGCTAAGTCTAGGTCTTTATGCATTTGTTAAGCAAAACCCTAGAGAAACTTACCGTGATCACGGAGGTGTAGGAGCGGGCTGGCTCGCGCCGGTAGCTGGAGAAGGAGTGGGCTGGCTCACGCCGGTAGCTGGAGAAGGATCGTGCGATGCGTTTCTGGAGTTAAGCTGCACCAAAGATCATTTCCAATGTATCGTTAGCATTATGACACTCAAATGTTAAGACAAGCAAGTAATGTCCATTCAAATTAAACTCACCGTGCTCCCAGGAGCAATCACTGGCATCGGCGGAGCGGTCTAACCGGACTTCTCGCACACAGACTGCACATTTGGTTTTCACAACAGAGTCATACTAGTTAGTAATGAGACTCAAATGTTAAGACTAGCAAGTAATCTGCAGAAGAAACTTACCACAAGGAGCTCGTACATGGCCCTTGCCTGCATGTCATTCCGTGCCCTCTCCTCCTCCAACATCTTTGTCGTCTTCTCCTCCAACTCCCGCTGCCTCTCCGCCGCCTCTGCCAAAAGTTTCTCCGTTCTATCTCTCTCACTCTGTATAGCAGCCTGCAACACCACTCACATGACCATTTGTAATCATTGATGGAAGCACACACAATGTAATGGAGAAAGATAGCTAAGTACGTATAACTAACCTTGATGGCGAGTTGGACTGGCTGTTCATGAGGCCTTATCTCAGGAGCGGAGCTCGACTGGCGCGCCTTGATCTCCGGGAGAGTGCTAGGACAACGGATAAGTCCATCTCCCATGGCTATGGAGCCATGGGACCTCCCGCCACCAGATATCATCAGCAGCTCTGTATCAATGGGACCCTGGCTCGGGTTAAAGTCCTCCCCTTTCCTCGCCTTCCCCTGATCTCTATATTGCACGAGCTTCTCGTGGGCGGAGATGTTGGTGAAGTTCTTTGGATCATCGAGGTCAGACGCAGAGAATGCCTTGACTTTCTTGTAAGGGCCAGTGTGGGCCATGGCATACAGGTCGTACACCTCTGGCACCTTATCCGCCTTATTGTAGCGTGCCTGAAACAAAGTAAATTAGTAATTAAAGGGCTAAAGCTAGCATGATGAATGAATTGCATGAATCATGAAACAAACCACATACCCAGTTCCGCCCGTACTGAAATAAGTTGGAGCTGCCTTGGTGGTGTGGCACACCTTCCATTTGGGCATGTTTGTCCTTGGCCTCTTTGTGGGTGGCCAGCCATTCTCTGAGCACCACGCATTGACCAACACCTCCCAACAATCCATCCGATCCGCACACCATCTCGGAGGGGCCTAAGTTAGCAAATAGAAACTTGAGCGCTAAGGCTATGAATTACTAAATGAAGGAAGTAAGTACAAGGCCTTAAGAATTACCTTCATGTACTTCTCCTTACTCAAGAATTTATCGCGGCACTCCTGCTTGGGCTTCTTGATACCACGCCCGGCGTAATAGTCTCGAACAGCCTGCACCCGAACCTCATGCCGTAAGTTCTGAAGTAGGCTTGCACTCCTTGTGGATAACATGATCCGCCTCCTCCTCGTATCCCTCCTCACACCTGTAGAATGTCTGCAATCAAATGAGACAATATTGATTAGTACAATTAATAACTAGCTAGTTGAAGATTTTAAATTGCGTAAAGGAGCAATTACCCAGAACTTTCTGATCACGACGTCTGCCCTCGTCTTGCACAAGACACCGTCGATAATCTCACCCGGCGGGGCCGGGGCAGCCAAGTAGTGCTCCCAAGTCAATCCAACCTCTGGAAGCCGACCCTCACCAGGCAACGTGACAAACCACGGGAAGTTTTGCCGAATCAGAACTCCAAGGACGGAGTTGGGACGGCGGACACTTTCATGGTGGTCCCAACCCCTGCAGCATGACAAGGCCAACACATCAGTTATTTGAAGAAAGGTGAATGCAGAAGGTACAAAAAGATTAAATGCACTTACCTCTCCCCATCAGGGAAAATCAACCACCTCTGCTCGCGGGTCACCGGCACGGACGGGAGCCGTGTAGCACCACGCTGGTAGACGTTGCCCCCCTCCTCCCCCTCCTCATCTCCACGCACGGACGGGAGCCGTGTAGCACCACCCTAGCAGTCACGTGCTCGGGTCAAACAGCTAGGGGCGGTGGCGAGGAAGGCGCCGTAAGAGTCACCCTACCTCCTCTCCCGCGACCACGTGCTCCACCTCCTCTCTTCTTCTTACCTCGTCCCCTGCTGGGCACCGCGGTCGACGAAGAAGGGCCCGGCGGTGTCGCCATACTGTCCAGCAACGCTCGGCGGAGAGGTGCGTGTGGAATGGAAGACCTCGCACGCGCCGACGAAGAAGGGGCCTCGGCGCGCTCCCGACCAGCGCCCACCATCTTTCAACACCTGCCATGACAAAGAATAAACAAAATTAGTACAACATAAAAAAAAGTACCGACATGAATAATAATATGTATATCACTTAAGTGTATCATCATCAAGTACAACATAAAAAAATTGAATACCTGACACTACTAATAATCTCGATCAGTATCATCAATAAATGCATAATCATCATCATCACTATAATCAATGATGGGCTCATAGGGTTCATTGGCATCAACATGTGCAAGGCCACCTTGACGTAATCGGTCAAGCATTGACAGGTCATCCGCAGCAGTAACCTCTTCTTGTTCCGGCTCTTCTTGTTCCTCCTCTGGGGTGATGTCGGATTCATTGTCGCTGTCTACTTAAATGTTTTGGGGTGAAGTATAGCGATTCTTGAAACGCTTTTTGGAAAGACGTGTCTCTTGGAAGAATTCTCCTTCATATGTGTCTGGGTTAATGTGAGGTTCATAATCCTCTTCCTTTTGGGGAGAAAGTCTAGCACGTGGTGGCACTTCATAGACGACATCCCAACCTTTCAGATTTGGATTAGTTTGGCAGGCCCACGGTAGATAGAATACTTGGGTCGCCTGTTGAGCCATAATATAGACATCAGGAACATCTAAATGAGTGCTTTGGTTGATTTCAACTAGCCCTATATGTTCATGAGTCCTTCTAGTCTCCTTCGGCTGAAACCAATAACATTTGAAGACTACGACATTCGGTGGGTTTTCACCATAGAACAGAAGTTCATAAATTACTTCAACTCTCCCATAATACTCAGTACCTCCTTCGCCGATAGCAGATACACAACAATTTGTAGACTTTCGGTCGGCCATAGATAGCTCTTTGCCATAGGTACGAAAGCGATACCCGTTGATGTCGTACTTGTCAAATGAACGGACCTTATAGTCAAAACCATTAGCGACTTGTCTCAATTCGGCGTCCATAGACTCTGAATTAGCCAACAAGTTTAATATGAAAGGGGATTGTTGCATTATGCACAAATTAGCGAATGTAATGAAATTGTCTAATAGAAATTACCGTTTGTTTGAACCAAGAGATGAAACCGGGATAGCCACCTCCTTGCTTCGCGAGAAGCTCATACTCTTCGACGGAATCCTTTTGGATCTCCGCTCCATACGAGAATATGGCAACGTATCGACTGTATGACATATCCAGGAATAAGAGTAGTTCAAAGGAAATAGAAGTTGCGAAACAATGTACCGAGAACTTACTCAATGTACGGCCGCACTTCTATCAGGTTGTTGAAGATATACAACGAAATGGTCCGCCATTCTTCGTTATCCAAAGATACTGGATGTGAAACACTAGCTGGTGCGAGATTCCCTTTGAATAGGCTGAGGTTGGATCCACCCTTTTTAGGCTCGTCAGCATTGTACCGAGGCTTCAGATTATGCAAATGACAATTTTTGGCTTCGTAGTGCGCTGTTACGAAGTTTGCCGCCTCCTCTGTGATGAATGCCTCAGCCATCGATGCTTCAATTCTACGTTTATTTTTACATTTTTCTCGAAGCATCTTCTGCATCCTCTCAGTTGGGTAGCACCAACGATTTTGCATGGGCCCCCCCAATCTTGCCTCGGTTGGGAGATGCAAAATCAAATGCTGCATTGGATTAAAGAAGCCCGGTGGAAAGATCTTCTCTAACTTGCAGATCAACTCCGGCGCCAACTCTTCCATTTCTTCTAGCACGCCAGGCGATAGTTCTTTCGCACAAAGAACACGGAAGAAATAGCTGAGTTCTGCCGATCACATAGCGCCTCCAGATCGACTCTAGCCTTAGTATTATCCTTTGACTTCCCATCTATGCCGAACAATGTACCAAAAAGTGCCTCGGCGATATTCTTCTCAGTGTGCATCACGTCAATGTTGTGTGGGCAAAGGAGGTCTTTGAAGTAAGGCAGATCCCATAAGCATGTTTTGTGAGTCCACGCGTGCTTAGTATTATACCCCTTGAAGTACCCTGGACGTTGTGGATCTTGCTCGAGAGCGTTTAACTGATCCAGGGTCTGTTGGCCTGTCAATGCAGGTGGTGCAGAGTTTTTGAAAACTCTACCCCTAATGAAGTTCTTCTTGTCTTTCCTGAACTTATGGCGAGGATCCAGGAACTGTCTATGCATGTCGAAGCAAGAAAACTTGCGACAGGCCTGAAGCCAACAAAACTCAAGAGCTCCCTTGCATGTGGGGCACGGGAACCTTCCATGCACACACCAGCCAACGAATAGCACATACGCCGGCAAGTCATGCGTCGAGTACATGTACCAGACACACATTATGAAGTTCCGTTTGCTAAAGGCGTCGTATGTCTTGAACCCATTATCCCAGGCTTCTTGCAATTCGTCCTTAAGCTTGTGCATGTACACATTCATATTTTTGCCCGGATTGTTGGGTCCTGGAATTATGAACGTCAGGAAAATGTTATTTCTTTGCATAATCTGTCCGGGGGGGAGATTGAGTGGAAAGACAAATACGGGCCAACAACTGTATTGGGCTGCCGCATACCAAACACACTGAACCCATCCGTGCTGATGCCGACTCGAGGATGCCTCTGATCTGCCGCTTTGTTAGCATGTAATTCATCAAACTTTTTCCACGCAACACCATCCGATGTGTGTACCATCATCAGATTTCCATCTGCATCTAGTTCGGTTCGTTTGCCTGTTTTGTGCCATGTCATCTGTCTGGCCGTCTCTTCGACCATGAAAAGACGTTGAAGTCTTGGTACGATTGGCATATACCGAAGAACACTAACGGGGATTTTGGTCTGTGTCTTCTCACCCATACTGTTGTCTACCACAATATACCTGGAAGACTTGCAAATGGGACAATAGTTCAAGTCCGCATAGTCAAGCCTAAATAAGGCACATCCTTTCTCACAGGCATGTATCTTCTCATAGGGCACTCTTCAGTGCACGGAGGATTTTGTCCGACTGGTACAGGTTTGCAGGCATTACATGGCCTTTGGGTAGAAAGCGTCCAAATACTGTCATAATTGCGTCATAGCACTCTCTGCCCAAGTTGAACTGAGCCTTCAGAGCCATTACTTGTGAGATGGCATCCAACTGACAAAGCTCAGTGTGCTCGTGGAGCGGACGTTTTGAAGACTCCAACATTTCATTGAAAGCCTTTGCAGATTTCTCCATCTCCTCGTCCGAATCCCGAGCATCATCATAGCCTTGCACCATGTTTTCCATCCCGATACCATGCTCGTCGGTCCAACGATGATCCACCTCAGCTCGGTCACGTTGGGCAGACTCACCATGAAATGTCCACACCGTATAATCGGGCGTAAAACCACTCTTCTGCAGGTGTTTGCCCATTTCAGCCTCTGTCTTCTTTTCCCAATTGCCGCACCGGAAACAGGGGCACCAGGTTTTCTTTTGGCCATTTGCAAATGCGGCTTGCACAAACCCCTTGGTTTTTGTGAACCATTCAGCGCTCCATTTGTTCTGACCAGTGTGACTGGTATACATCGACGCACGGTCACTCATCTTGACTTTCAGAGCTACTGGACACACAACAATTATATATGTAATTCACCATGTATATATTCATCAGTTTATCTATTTTGTCAATTTTATTACGTCCATGCAACCTACACTCTAATAGGTAATGATAGGTCCTAATCCCACCTGTGTATGTGTAGATTGAGTTCATTTTCCCATGCTATGCTCCGGATCCGGCGCAAAATTTTGGCAGCACCTCCCCGCTGTTCCCCTGATACACGTCTCTACAATAAACAGAGAGGATGTGTACCCGGAGAACAACAGGGGAGGCACTGACGAAATTTATGCGTCGGATCCGGAGCAAAGCATATGGGAAAACGAACCCAATCTACACATACTCGGGCTGTCCATGGATAGCGTTGGACAATTCGAAAGAATCAAGGTTATAAATATGCAAATGCATGCATATTTATAACTATGACGCTTTCGAACGGGAGACACATATTGGTTACGCATACTGATGATTCAAGACACATATATAGCTAGCTATCAAGTTTGATCGGAATAGATCAAATAATTAATGGGGGAGGAGGACTTGTCATTTGTGCTCACCCACGAACGAAGGGGCAGAGCTCGTGAAACGCACGGCGAGGTCGTCGAACACCAAACCTCGCAACGATGAAACAACTGCACATTTAAAACTACACGATCAACACAATTATATATGATGTTTTTCATAACAAAATCGAGAAATATATGACCTAACTAATAATTCACAAATATATGACCCCGTCGGCCTCTGGAAGCCAAAAAACACCTTTTCGGGAGGTGTCGGTGGTCGGGGTGTCCTTTCGGTGTCGTGGTGCCGTGTCGGGGTCGGGGTGCTGTTCCGGGTCGGGGGGTCGGGGTCAGGGGGTCAGGTTGGTGGGGTGTGGTGTCGGGGTTGGGGTGTCGGGGTCGGGGTGTCGTGTCGGGGTCGGGTGTCGGGGTATCGGGGTGTCGTGTCGGGGTCGGGGCGTGGTGTCAGGGTGTCGGGAGCCGGGGGTCGGGTCGGGGTGTCGGGCCGGGGTGTCGGGGTGCGTGTCGGGGTCGGGGTGTCGTGGGTCGGGGTCGGGGTGACAGGGGTCGGGGGTCGGGGTCGGGGTTCGGGCCGGGGTGTCGGGGGTCGGGGTGTCGGGCCGGGGTGTCGGGGTGGCGTGTCGGGGTCGGGGTCGGGTGTCGGGGGTCGGGGTCAGGGTGTCGGGGGTCGGGGTCGGGGTCGGGGTGTCGGGCCGGGGTGTCGGGGTGTCGGGGGTCGGGGTCGGGGTGTCGGGGGTCGGGGTGGGTGTGTCGGGGTCGGGGGTCGGGGTCGGGGTGTCGGGTGGCGCGTCGGGGTATTCTTCTTCTTCTTATTCTTTCTTCTTCTTTCTTCTTCTTCTTTTCTTTCTGCTTCTCCCTCGTCCTCTTCCTCCTCCTCCTCCTCCTCTTCTTTCTTTCTTCTTCTTCTTCTTCTTCTTCTTTCTTCTTCTCCTTTTTCCTCTTCTATATTGTTATATTTTTCAACTTTCTTCTTATTCTTCTTCCTTTTTTCCTTTTTCCTCTTCTTCTACTTCTTCTTTTTTTCAACTTTCTTCTTCTTCTAATAATCTAAACCTATATCTAGCACTAACCTAAACCAACCACTAACCTAAACCTATCAATAACCTAATTAAACCTAAATAGCAAAGAAAAACAGTAGAAAAAAACAAAAAAAATGCTCACCTTGGCTCCTCTCGATGGAGGATGGAGGGGGCGGCGCGGGCGCAGGGGCGGCGGCGAGCCTGGCTCCGGGGCAGGGGGCGCGAGGCGGACGCACTGGCGGGGGGGGGGGGCGCGAGGCAGACGCAGGCCTAGGGCGGCGGCGATTAGGAGACAGGTTCATCTGCATTCTCCAACTTGATCAAGGAGGAGAGCTATACATGTTTTATGTTATTTTACCTAAGAGAGCAGCAGGAGTGATTTGCTAGCTAGAAATGAGTTTGAAGATGATGATGTGATATACTATTACTATGATGATAAAATAGCTAGTGTTGGTGGTAATGACTATGATGATTATTATTAGCTAGTGTTAGTGGTGATTAAATAAATACTATTGGTGGTAATGACTATGATGATGATTAAATAGCTTGTGCTGGCGGATTAGATTCAAGTGGAGGCAACATGTGGTGCACATCGAAAGTAGTACTAGGCCAAACTAGATCAAGTTTGGATTAGTAGTATACTTTTGACATGCACCACATATTGCCTCCACTTGAACCTAATCCACCTTCATTTGACACACTGTTATGGACATAATGATGTAAACCTCAGTAACTGGTATTGTACCAATATTTGTACGATGGCGCATAAATACACTAAAAATAAAAAAATAAAAAAAGAATACTAGTAGCGATGGAGAGAAAACACGCTGCCACTAGTTACATTAGCAGTAGCGTGGGAGTGAAAAACGCTACAGCTATTTGTCCTAGCAGTAGCGCGTGCGGGCACGCGTTACTGCTAAGCAATAGCTGTAGCACCTTATTAGTAGCGTGCCTACCCGCGCTACTAGTGAGCACAAAACCAGCGCTACTGCTAGGGTTTTCCCTAGTAGTGGACGGGTACTCCTTAAGGCATTTTCCAGAAGAATCTCCCCTTCACCTATAGGGTACTCAAGCTCCAGCCCCTCAAATCCCTCCATTATTTCATCCAACCCAACAATAGCAAAGCCATGTGGAATCGGACGGCAATGGAAATTTCCTCAGCTCGAGGAGGTAAGACAGAGCTGACCGCCACCTTCAAGGTTATGGCATTTCGCCATTAGCACACAATGTTCATTCTCCGTGATACTATCCACGGGGTAGCGCCCATAGTCAGGCCCCGGGGATATAGCCATATCGGTGAACCTCGTTAATAAATCTCGGTGTCGTGCTCGTGTGATTGCTTGATCCTCGGATGATCGACGGAGTGCCTCAAATCTCGGTGTCGTGCTCGTGTGGTATCAGAGCTAGGTTGTGAGGTGGCTGTCTCGTTGATCTAGAAGAGGTGGAGATACTGCGAAAGGATCAGGCGTCGGCGATGCAATCGGAAAATATGCGCGGCAACGCAATTGCGTGAAGCAGCGTCGAGTTGGATTCAAAGTCGGCGAGATTGAAAGATGACCTGCAGGCTCCAACAGTAGCACATGCAGCAACACAGCAGTTTGGGCAAGGTACAGTCCAACACGGCGGCTGGAGGCGGGCCAGCAGAGCCCAACGCGGGCGCGCATACATGTTGTGGCTGGAGGCAGCGGCAGGTTTGGCGGTTCTCTGGGTGCAATCGGAAACAGCAAGTCACGGGATTTGTTTTGAGAAAAAAAAGAGGACCGAGTCCTCGTATACGACGGGACAGAGGCACAAACAAATCGATTTGAGCGGAGAGAAAAATACCATCACGTTGTGCATCCATTGGAAAGCAGAGACTTGGCAAGGCAACGCTAGCATCATATATTGAGCCAGGAGCATATCACGTGAAAGATGAAGTTTGGTTGGATTTTGCTATTAGTACACAGGGGTGTACCTCATCAGGTTTTGCTTGTGTACTTTGGGCATTGCGGTGGAGCTTGGTTAATTTTTTCGTAGGGTCAACCATACGAAGAACCATGGCGCCAACGGGTACCAAGTTTGAGGTGGAGAAGTTCGACGGGACTAAAAACCTTGAGTTATGGTGGACAAAGGTGAAACATTTATTGGCACAACAGGGATGCTTGAAGGCGTTGCGGGAAGTCATGTCAGCTGAGATGGAATTATCATGTGACGGATGGAAATTCGTGAAAGACGATTTGGGAGCCTTGAAGCTTGTCGTTGCAGTCAAGCAAGTTCGGCTGGGTCAGACTTGCCAGTCTGACGGATCGACGCAAGTCGGTTGGTACAGAAGACGGTGCGGGATAGGCGACGGTGACATAGGAGTGTGATGCTGATGGTGACCGACTTTTGGGCGTGGAAACACGTGGCGCAGGCCCGAGGCTTGTGTGGCTTCGACAAGACTATGGCGCGGGGTTGATTCAAGGTGATGTACACACGGAGCTTGATGTTGACGGGGCGCAAGGGTGGAGTGATCATGTACCATGGAGTCATGTTGAAGGTGGAGATAGATTGAGGGGCTATGGTGTAAGGATCCAGAGAATCGAAGCCTATTCAGCGGGAAAAAACGAGTGACACGTAATTTGGAATGGAGCCCAGTGTTCCGATGGAAGCGTGAAACTCGTCATCAGTCGGTGACGATCGATGGTACTCTGCAGTGGGGTTGAGTGGTGTGGTTTCGCGACCCTTGAAACTTGACCGAGACAGCAGAGGCTCGACGCGGAAATAGCGGCGAGGCGTGCGGTACGCACGGGACATGGAGACGGGCCAGGGCTCTGGTGGTCATGCATGTGGTGAGACAACTGCGAATTTGACTTGGGATGACTACAAGCAACGGTGAAATTTCTTCATGTTTCAAACAGACGGTCAAGAAAGGAGCAGTAATGTTGAGTTCAGGTAACTCTTATGTGTGGCATCCAATATGTGAGTTGTTCACTTTCACGCAGGTCAATGATCAGTGTGTGATGGCGTTGGACGGATACTCTGGAAGTTGGGAGCACAAACTAGAGTAAAAAGAACTTAATTTTGCTCGGGTGTTGACTATGGTCAAGAAAAGAAGGGACTACAAGTTGCAGGTAGAGTCATATATGGAGTCTTTGGAGTAGCACACTACAGGAATCCAGTACTTTGCCATCTGCCATGGCGGACGGCAAAGGCAGGGACGGCTGACGGCAAAGCACTTTGCCGTCCGCCGCGGACGGCAAACATAGACGGCAAAGATAGGGTCGGCAAACAGGTATTTTGCCGTCTGCTTTCCAAGGCGGATGGCAAAGAGCCCTTTGCCTACAGCGGCGGACGGCAAAGAGGGGGGACGGCAAAATGTGGCACGTCCGCCATTGTCACTCCGTTAGGCGGCTAACGGCGGCCTTTGCCGTCCACCAGCGGACGGCAAATTAGTGCGCCTCTTTGCCGTCCGCCAGGTGACATCAGCAATACCTCAGCGCCCGTTTTTTTTTGCCGTCCGCCCGGCGGACGGCAAAGGCGAAGTCTTTGCCGTCAGCCAGGCTTTGCCGTCCGCCATTGTCGGCAAATTGGCCAATGGTCCACCCCAGGAAGCACAGGTGGGCGCCACGTGCCCCCTTTGCCGTCTGCCACCGACGGCAAAGGGGTCTTTGCCGTCTACCGCGGACGGCAAAGAGCCTGCACTGCCTCTTTTTTTCTGTTTTTCTTATATCCAACAATTATCACAACAAAAATTTCACAGCACATATATATCCATCACATAAATATCCATCACATAGTTCCATCACATCACATATATATCCATCAAAAATTTCACATCACATATATATCCATCACATAGTTCCATCGATCCATACATATTACAATATGCAAAGTTTCTTCATAGCAAGCCAGCAGAATACAAGTGCATCAAAGGAAAAAACAGGAAAAAGCAAGCAATCCATCATAGGAAGCTGGCTTCAGTGAAGTGAATGAAACCTGCAAAATGACAAATAAGAAAGTTAGAAAAAGAAGACTAGAAGAAGAATTAGACTAGAAGAAAAAGAATAGAAGAAGAAGACTAGAAGAAGAAGTATATGCCATATATTAGCTAACTTAGGTGAAATGTATCGTATATGAGCTAACCTAGGTGAAATGGGTAGTTTATGAGCTATCCTAGGTGAAATGGATCATTTTGGAGCTAAGTTAGGTGAAATGGATCGTTTATGAGCAAACCTAGGTGAAATGGGTCGTTTATGAGCAAACCTAGGTGAAATGGGTCATTTATGAGCAAACCTAGGTGAAATGAGTCGTTTATGAGCAAACCTAGGTGAAATGGGTCGTTTATGAGCTAAGTTAGGTGAAATGAGTCGTTTATGAGCAAACCTAGGTGAAATGGGTCGTTTATGAGCTAACCTAGGTGAAATAGGTTGTTTATGAGTTAACCTAGGTGAAATGGGTCGTTTATGAGCTAAGTTAGGTGAAATGAGTCGTTTATGAGCAAAACCTAGGTGAAATGGGTCGTTTATGAGCTAAGTTAGGTGAAATGAGTCGTTTATGAGCAAACCTAGGTGAAATGGGTCGTTTATGAGCTAACCTAGGTGAAATAGCTTGTTTATGAGCTAACCTAGGTGAAATGGGTCATTTATGAGCTAACCTAGGTCAAATGGATCATTTTTAGCTAACTTAGGTGAAATGGGTCATTTTGGAGCTAACCTAGGTGAAATGGGTCATTTTGGAGCTAACCTAGGTGGAATGGGTCATTTTAAAGCTAATGTAGGTAAAATGGATCATTTAGGAGCTAATCTACGTAAACTTGGTCATTTTCGAGCTAACTTGGATAAATTGTATCACTTGTAAGCTAACTAAGGTAAAATGAGTCATTTTAGAGCTAACTTAGGTAGAATGGATGGTTTATGAGGTCAGTAAGCTTATTAAGTCATTTTGGAGGAAAAGAAGCTAACTCTAGGTCATTATGGTAAGCATATTGGAGGAAATAAAGCTAAGTCTAGGTCTTTATGCATTTGTTAAGCAAAACCCTAGAGAAACTTACCGTGATCACGGAGGTGTAGGAGCGGGCTGGCTCGCGCTGGTAGCTGGAGAAGGAGTGGGCTGGCTCACGCCGGTAGCTGGAGAAGGATCGTGCGATGCGTTTCTGGAGTTAAGCTGCACCAAAGATCATTTCCAATGTCTCGTTAGCATTATGACACTCAAATGTTAAGACAAGCAAGTAATGTCCATTCAAATTAAACTCACCGTGCTCCCAGGAGCAATCACTGGCATCGGCGGAGCGGTCTGACCGGACTTCTCGCACACAGACTGCACATTTGGTTTTCACAACAGAGTCATACTAGTTAGTAATGAGACTCAAATGTTAAGACTAGCAAGTAATCTGCAGAAGAAACTTACCACAAGGAGCTCGTACATGGCCCTTGCCTGCATGTCATTCCGTGCCCTCTCCTCCTCCAACACCTTTGTCGTCTTCTCCTCCAACTCCCGCTGCCTCTCCGCCGCCTCTGCCAAAAGTTTCTCTGTTCTATCTCTCTCACTCTGTATAGCAGCCTGCAACACCACTCACATGACCATTTGTAATCATTGATGGAAGTGCACACAATGTAATGGAGAAAGATAGCTGAGTACGTATAACTAACCTTGATGGCGAGTTGGACTGGCTGTTCACGAGGCCTTATCTCAGGAGCGGAGCTCGACTGGCGCGCCTTGATCTCCGGGAGAGTGCTAGGACAACGGATAAGTCCATCTCCCATGGCTATGGAGCCATGGGACCTCCCGCCACCAGATATCATCAGCAGCTCTGTATCAATGGGACCCTGGCTCGGGTTAAAGTCCTCCCCTTTCCTCGCCTTCCCCTGATCTCTATATTGCACGAGCTTCTCATGGGCGGAGATGTTGGTGAAGTTCTTTGGATCATCGAGGTCAGACGCAGAGAATGCCTTGACTTTCTTGTAAGGGCCAGTGTGGGCCATGGCATACAGGTCGTACACCTCTGGCACCTTATCCGCCTTATTGTAGCGTGCCTAAAACAAAGTAAATTAGTAATTAAAGGGCTAAAGCTAGCATGATGAATGAATTGCATGAATCATGAAGCAAACCACATACCCAGTTCCGCCCGTACTGAAATAAGTTGGAGCTGCCTTGGTGGTGTGGCACACCTTCCATTTGGGCACGTTTGTCCTTGGCCTCTTTGTGGGTGGCCAGCCATTCTTCTGAGCACCACGCATTGACCAACACCTCCCAACAATCCATCCGATCCGCACACCATCTCGGAGGGGCCTAAGTTAGCAAATAGAAACTTGAGCGCTAAGGCTATGAATTACTAAATGAAGGAAGTAAGTACATGGCCTTAAGAATTACCTTCATGTACTTCTCCTTACTCAAGAATTTATCGCGGCACTCCTGCTTGGGCTTCTTGATACCACGCCCGGCGTAATAGTCTCGAACAGCCTGCACCCGAACCTCATGTCGTAAGTTTTGAAGTAGGCTTGCACTCCTTGTGGATAACATGATCCGCCTCCTCCTCGTATCCCTCCTCACACGTGTAGAATGTCTGCAATCAAATGAGACAATATTGATTAGTACAATTAATAACTAGCTAGTTGAAGATTTTAAATTGCGTAAAGGAGCAATTACCCAGAACTTTCTGATCACGACGTCTGCCCTCGTCTTGCACAAGACACCGTCGATAATCTCACCCGGCGGGGCCGGGGCAGCCAAGTAGTGCTCCCAAGTCAATCCAACCTCTGGAAGCCGACCCTCACCAGGCAACGTGACAAACCCGGGAAGTTTTGCCGAATCAGAACTCCAAGGACGGAGTTGGGCCGGCGGACACTTTCATGGTGGTCCCAACCCCTGCAGCATGACAAGGCCAACACATCAGTTATTTGAAGAAATGTGAATGCAGAAGGTACAAAAAGATTAAATGCACTTACCTCTCCCCATCAGGGAAAATCAACCACCTCTGCTCGCGGGTCGCCGGCACGGACGGGAGCCGTGTAGCACCACGCTGGTAGACGTTGCCCCCCTCCTCCCCCTCCTCATCAGTCGGCTCCCCGCCATCATCAGCATGGCCACTCCGCTCCCCGCCATCCTCAGGCTGACCCGACTAGGTACCCCATCCAGACGTGTGCTCCTCCGGGGTCTCGTGGGCCAAAGGCCCATCGACCCGAGGCTCGTGGGCCGAAGACCCGTGGACCGGAGGCTCATGGACCGGAGTGCGTGCAGCCTCCTCCTCAGCCGAGTCCACCCTAGCAGTCACGTGCTCGGGTCAAACAGCTAGGGGCGGTGGCGAGGAAGGCGCCGTAAGAGTCACCCTACCTCCTCTCCCGCGACCACGTGCTCCACCTCCTCTCTTCTTCTTACCTCGTCCCCTGCTGGGCACCGCGGTCGACGAAGAAGGGCCCGGCGGTGTCGCCATACTGTCCAGCAACGCTTGGCGGAGAGGTGCGTGTGGAATGGAAGACCTCGCACGCGCCGACGAAGAAGGGGCCTCGGCGCGCTCCCGACCAGCGCCCACCATCTTTCAACACCTGCCATGACAAAGAATAAACGAAATTAGTACAACATAAAAAAAGTACCGACATTAATAATAATATGTATATCACTTAAGTGTATCATCATCAAGTACAACATAAAAAAATTGAATACCTGACACTACTAATAATCTCGATCAGTATCATCAATAAATGCATAATCATCATCATCACTATAATCAATGATGGGCTCATAGGGTTCATTGGCATCAACATGTGCAAGGCTACCTTGACGTAATCGGTCAAGCATTGACAGGTCATCCGCAGCAGTAACCTCTTCTTGTTCCGGCTCTTCTTGTTCCTCCTCTGGGGTGATGTCGGATTCATTGTCGCTGTCTACTTCAATGTTTTGGGGTGAAGTATAGCGGTTCTTGAAACGCTTTTTGGAAAGACGTGTCTCTTGGAAGAATTCTCCTTCATATGTGTCTGGGTTAATGTGAGGTTCATAATCCTCTTCCTTTTGGGGAGAAAGTCTAGCACGTGGCGGCACTTCATAGACGACATCCCAACCTTTCAGATTTGGATTAGTTTGGCAGGCCCACGGTAGATAGAATACTTGGGTCGCCTGTTGAGCCATAATATAGACATCAGGAACATCTAAATGAGTGCTTTGGTTGATTTCAACTAGCCCTATATGTTCATGAGTCCTTCTAGTCTCCTTCGGCTGAAACCAATAACATTTGAAGACTACGACATTCGGTGGGTTTTCACCATAGAACAGAAGTTCATAAATTGCTTCAACTCTCCCATAATACTCGGTACCTCCTTCGCCGATAGCAGATACACAACAATTTGTAGACTTTCGGTCGGCCATAGATAGCTCTTTGCCATAGGTACGAAAGCGATACCCGTTGATGTCGTACTTGTCAAATGAACGGACCTTATAGTCAAAACCATTAGCGACTTGTCTCAATTCGGCGTCCATAGACTCTGAATTAGCCAACAAGTTTAATATGAAAGGGGATTGTTGCATTATGCACAAATTAGTGAATGTAATGAAATTGTCTAATAGAAATTACCGTTTGTTTGAACCAAGAGATGAAACCGGGATAGCCACCTCCTTGCTTTGCGAGAAGCTCATACTCTTCGACAGAATCCTTTTGGATCTCCTCTCCATACGAGAATATGGCGACGTATCGACTGTATGACATATCCAGGAATAAGAGTAGTTCAAAGGAAATAGAAGTTGCGAAACAATGTACCGAGAACTTACTCGATGTACGGCCGCACTTCTATCAGGTTGTTGAAGATATACAACAAAATGGTCCGCCATTCTTTGTTATCCAAAGATACTAGATGTGAAACACTAGCTGGTGCAAGATTCCCTTTGAATAGGCTGAGGTTGGATCCACCCTTTTTAGGCTCGTCAGCATTGTACCGAGGCTTCAGATTATGCAAATAACAATTTTTGGCTTCGTAGTGCGCTGTTATGAAGTTTGCCGCCTCCTCTGTGATGAATGCCTCAGCCATCGATGCTTCAATTCTACGTTTATTTTTACATTTTTCTCGAAGCGTCTTCTGCATCCTCTCAGTTGGGTAGCACCAACTATTTTGCATGGGCCCCGCCAATCTTGCCTCGGTTGGGAGATGCAAAATCAAATGCTGCATTGGATTAAAGAAGCCCGGTGGAAAGATCTTCTCTAACTTGCAGATCAACTCCGGCGCCAACTCTTCCATTTCTTCTAGCACGCCAGGCGATAGTTCTTTCGCACAAAGAACACGGAAGAAATAGCTGAGTTCTGCCGATCACATAGCGCCTCCAGATCGACTCTAGCCTTAGTATTATCCTTTGACTTCCCATCTATGCCGAACAATGTACCAAAAAGTGCCTCGGTGATATTCTTCTCAGTGTGCATCACGTCAATGTTGTGTGGGCAAAGGAGGTCTTTGAAGTAAGGCAGATCTCATAAGCATGTTTTGTGAGTCCACACGTGCTTAGTATTATACCCCTTGAAGTACCCTGGATGTTGTGGATCTTGCTCGAGAGCGTTTAACTGATCCAGGGTCTGTTGGCCTGTCAATGCAGGTGGTGCAGAGTTTTTGACAACTCTACCCCTAATGAAGTTCTTCTTGTCTTTCCTGAACTTATGGCGAGGATCCAGGAACTGTCTATGCATGTCGAAGCAAGAAAACTTGCGACCGGCCTGAAGCCAACGAAACTCAAGAGCTCCCTTGCATGTGGGGCATGGGAACCTTCCATCCACACACCAGCCAACGAATAGCGCATACGCCGGCAAGTCATGCGTCGAGTACATGTACCAGACACGCATTATGAAGTTCCGTTTGCTAAAGGCGTCGTATGTCTTGAACCCATTATCCCAGGCTTCTTGCAATTCGTCCTTAAGCGGCTGCATGTACACATTCATATTTTTGCCCGGATAGTTGGGTCCTGGAATTATGAACGTCAGGAAAATGTTCTTTCTTTGCATAATCTGTCCGGGGGGGAGATTGAGTGGAAAGACAAATACGGGCCAACAACTGTATTGGGCTGCCGTCATACCAAACACACTGAACCCATCCGTGCTGATGCCGACTCGAGGATGCCTCGGATCTGCCGCTTTGTCAGCATGTAATTCATCAAACTTTTTCCACGCAACACCATCCGATGTGTGTACCATCATCAGATTTCCATCTGCATCTAGTTCGGTTCGTTTGCCTATTTTGTGCCATGTCATCTGTCAGGCCATCTCTTCGACCATGAAAAGACGTTGAAGTCTTGGTACGATTGGCATATACCGAAGAACACTAACGGGGATTTTGGTCTGTGTCTTCTCACCCATACCGTTGTCTACCACAATATACCTGGAAGACTTGCAAATGGGACAATAGTTCAAGTCCGCATAGTCAAGCCTAAATAAGGCACATCCTTTCTCACAGGCATGTATCTTCTCATAGGGCATCTTCAGTGCACGGAGGATTTTGTCCGACTGGTACAGGTTTGCAGGCATTACATGGCCTTTGGGTAGAAAGCGTCCAAATACTGTCATAATTGCGTCATAGCATTCTCTGCCCAAGTTGAACTGAGCCTTCAGAGCCATTACTTGTGAGATGGCATCCAACTGACAAAGCTCAGTGTGCTCGTGGAGCGGACGTTTTGAAGACTCCAACATTTCATTGAAAGCCTTTGCAGATTTCTCCATCTCCTTGTCCGAATCCCGAGCATCATCATAGCCTTGCACCATGTTTTCCATCCCGATACCATGCTCGTCGGTCCAACGATGATCCACCTCAGCTCGGTCACGTTGGGCAGACTCACCATGAAATGTCCACACCGTATAATCGGGCGTAAAACCACTCTTCTACAGGTGTTTGCCCATTTCAGCCTCTGTCTTCTTTTCCCAATTGCCGCACCGGAAACAGGGGCACCAGGTTTTCTTTTGGCCATTTGCAAATGCGGCTTGCACAAACCCCTTGGTTTTTGTGAACCATTCAGCGCTCCATTTGTTCTGACCAGTGTTACCGGTATACATCCACGCACGGTTACTCATCTTGACTTTCAGAGCTACTGGACACACAACAATTATATATGTAATTCACCATGTATATATTCATCAGTTTATCTATTTTGTCAATTTTATTACGTCCATGCAACCTACACTCTAATAGGTAATGATAGGTCCTAATCCCACCCGTGTATGTGTAGATTGAGTTCATTTTCCCATGCTATGCTCCGGATCCGGCGCAAAATTTCGGCAGCACCTCCCCGCTGTTCTCCTGATACACGTCTCTACAATAAACAGAGAGGATGTGTACCCGGAGAACAACAGGGGAGGCACTGACGAAATTTATGCGTCGGATCCGGAGCAAAGCATATGGGAAAACGAACCCAATCTACACATACTCGGGCTTTCCATGGATAGCGTTGGACAATTCGAAAGAATCAAGGTTATAAATATGCAAATGCATGCATATTTATAACTATGACGCTTTCGAACGGGAGACACATATTGGTTATGCATACTGATGATTCAAGACACATATATAGCTAGCTATCAAGTTTGATCGGAATAGATCAAATAATTAATGAGGGAGGAGGACTTGTCATTTGTGCTCACCCACGAACGAAGGGGCAGAGCTCGTCAAACGCACGGCGAGGTCGTCGAACACCAAACCTCGCAGCGATGAAACAACTGCACATTTAAAACTACATGATCAACACAATTATATATGATGTTTTTCATAACAAAATCGAGAAATATATGACCTAACTAACAATTCACAAATATATGACCCCGTCGGCCTCTGGAAGCCAAAAAACACCTTTTCGGGAGGTGTCGGTGGTCGGGGTGTCCTTTCGGTGTCGGGGTGCCGTGTCGGGGTCGGGGTGCTGTTCCGGGGTCGGGGGTCGGGGTCAGGTGGTCAGGTTGTCGGGGTGTGGTGTCGGGGTCGGGGTGTCGGGGTCGGGGTGTCGTGTCGGGGTCGGGTGTCGGGGTATCGGGGTGTCGTGTCGGGGTCGGGGCGTGGTGTCAGGGTGTCGGGAGCCGGGGGTCAGGGTCGGGGTGTCGGGCCGGGGTGTCGGGGTGGCGTGTCGGGGTCGGGGTGTCGGGGATCGGGGTCGGGGTGTCAGGGGTCGGGGGTCGGGGGTCGGGGTGTCGGGCCGGGGTGTCGGGGTGGCGTGTCGGGGTCGGGGTCGGGCTGTCGGGGGTCGGGGTCGGGGTGTCGGGGGTCGGGGTCGGGGTCGGGGTGTCGGGCCGGGGTGTCGGGGTGTCGGGGGTCGGGGTCGGGGTGTCGGGGGTCGGGGGGGTGTGTCGGGGGTCGGGGGTCGGGGTCGGGGTGTCGGGGTGGCGCGTCGGGGTATTCTTCTTCTTCTTCTTCTTCTTCTTTCTGCTTCTCCCTCGTCCTCTTCCTCCTCCTCCTCCTCCTCCTCCTCTTCTTTCTTTCTTCTTCTTCTTCTTCTTCTTCTTTCTTCTTCTCCTTTTTCCTCTTCTATATTGTTATATTTTTCAACTTTCTTCTTATTCTTCTTCCTTTTTTTCCTTTTTCCTCTTCTTCTACTTCTTCTTTTTTTCAACTTTCTTCTTCTTCTAATAATCTAAACCTATATCTAGCACTAACCTAAACCAACCACTAACCTAAACCTATCAATAACCTAATTAAACCTAAACAGCAAAGAAAAACAGTAGAAAAAAACAAAAAAAATGCTCACCTTGGCTCCTCTCGATGGAGGATGGAGGGGGCGGCGCGGGCGCAGGGGCGGCGGCGAGCCTGGCTCCGGGGCGGCGGCGAGCCTGGCTCTGGGGCGGGGGGCGCGAGGCGGACGCACTGGCGGGGGGCGGGGGGCGCGAGGCAGACGCAGGCCTAGGAGCGAGCCTGCCTCCGGGGGCGGCGCGAGCGCAGGGGCGGCGGCGAGCCTAGCTCCGGGACGGGGGGCGAGGCGGACGCAGGGGCCCGCGGCGAACCTGGCTCCGGCGCGGGCGACGGGACGCCGGGGCGGTGGCGGGTTGTGGCGGCGACGGGGCGAGGGGCGGTGGGGCCAGGGGGCGGTGGCGGGTGGCGGTGGTCGTCGGGGAGGAGAGGGGGACAGATCGAACAGAGAGACATGGGCGGGGTAGGGCACCGTTAGTAACCTAAACGTTTGCCGTCCGCCCCACTTTGCCGTCCGCCACTTGCTCTTTGACGTCCGCTAGCGGACGGCAAATAGGGGGGGCCGTTAAGTTTTTTTAAACCAGCTCGTCGGTGGGGCCCCTCCCTCTTTGCCGTCCGCTAGCCGACGGCAAAGCTTCTTTGCCGTCCGCTAGCGGACGGCAAAGAACTGGCTGATGGCAAAGAAGTACTTTGCCATCAGCCAGTTCTTTGCCGTCCGCTTTTGGGTAGCTGATGGCAAAGAGCTTCTTTGCCGTCCGCTAGCAGACGGCAAAGAGCTGGCAGATGGCAAAGTAGCTGTTTCCAGTAGTGGCAGCAGTGCTCATGGGACAAGCTCAAGTCCAATGTACATGGAAGTTTGACGCATGAACAAATTCAAGGTGGTGGAGAATATTCGCCAAGGTGGAGTTTGTTAGAGTTGTGTCGAATATTGTGTACACGGTAGGTTACAGTTGGACTCTGAGTAGTATTGTGTTTACATAGGATATGGAATCGTGTCCTAGTAGGACACTTGTATCCTATGCCTCTCATATATAGCGGGGGTAGACACACGATGTAACATATGCCAACATAATAGCACAGGCGCGCAAGGGGGAGCCGGCGGCATGTGCCGGCGTCCGGGTGGCCGGTGTGCGGTATTGTAGCGGTGTCATGGGAAGGAGCGCCCATAGTCAAGCCCCGGGGATGTAGCCATATCGGTGAACCTCGTTAACAAATCTCGGTGTCGTGTTCGTGTAATTGCTTGGTCCTCAGATGATCAACGGTATGCCTCGGATTTATTCTAAGGAGTTCTGTTAAGAAGCAATAGGAAAGCACAAGTGGTATCATGAGCAAGGTTCGATTTGAGGCCATGGTTGTTGATCTAGAGATTGGAGCGGAATTCGTCGAATTGGTCTGGTCGAACCTGCGACCGGAAAAGATCGATGGACGGCAGGAGTTCTGTTAAGAAGCAATAGGAAAGCACAGTTAGGCCCCTCAAGCCGAGTGGGTGTTCGTCAGGTTCTTGATATTGTGGAAGTACTAGCTGATGGAGATGTTTTGCTTGAGACGGGCTCTTGGTCCTTCTTCTACCAGGTCGGAGATTGTCTTATACGCATGCCGGTTAGGGTGTGGCGATTTTAGAGTCAACTCCCTAGGTCACGATGACAACCCATTCCCCGCTTGTCGGTTTGGCAAAAATGACGCTCCACACAATAGACGTTTGCTCAGGCCCAAATGCAACAACTTGTTTCATTCCAAGTCACACATATTGTGCGTGCATTATTCATGCGCATAGAAAGAGAAACAACGTATAGCTAGCAGAAACAAATTGCATGCATGTCCAGTAAGATACACATGACCACATGCATGGCCATTCGATGATCTAGCTAGGCATGTGGCATGTATATATATAGTCCATTTGTAAATTGCATCCGATCCTGACAAGTAACAAATATTAGTAAGTGCAAAGGTATTGCTCTAAATGGAAGCATGTATGTAATCATGAACTTAGTGGACAACTTTAGTATGGCAATTGCTATGAGATGTTGGAGTGAAACAAACAAGCAACGTGTTTTTCTATATGAGCAATGTGAAAGAGCAGATCAGTTACCGGCCTAGCTAGCCACCAGCTTAATTAGATTTCATTAGGATTAGGTCGTCCATCAAGGATTAGTTAAACTGAAGCTTGTCTCGTTTTTCTAATTAGTGTAGAGTATGTAACAAGGTTGAGGCCGAGGGTGTTCATGTAGACGAGGCTCTTGGCGTGATCATGTTACCGGCGATTCCCTGGAGAATATTTGTTTCGATCCGTGTACGCGGGCATGGAGAAATGAGGGCCCGTTGCATCGAAGGAAAATATGAACTAGCCAACGGAGTGGCCGTCGGATGTGGACTGTTGCACATCACCATGGAGGTGGACGAAGGTGGGGCCATAATCGCTGGTTGTTGCGCCAGGACGTGCGGCAGCAATGGAAGGGTGCCACGAGATGAAGTAATGTGGAAGGGCCACATGCATGCGGACCCATCGCATGGCAACGATGGTCAGCCCTGGGACGACGGTCATCTGCCTTCATGTAAACCACGTCGCTCCATGGTCGCGGTGAAATTTTTGTATGCCTGAATACAAACAGAAAAACAAACACACAGTAATATATTTTTTGAGAGAAAACTTTCGATCATTTATCAAATGTCAAGTTCGTATAATTAACATCAAAAGTAAAAATACATCCGTGTAGAAGTCAATGAACATATGGCTCATGGGTGCAACCATTGGGATAGGGTAGCACGGAATACCTACAATCGGTTTAGATGGAGGTCCAACACTAGGATAGGTGTATAGGCATCTAGTCTTATTTTTGCCGGTTGTAGCCTTGTTTATCTTCTACAACTCTTTTCAAGTTATAGTATCGCACTACGTACTTCACTCGTAGAAAACATGGCTTTGGTCCCGGTTCCATAGGGCCTTTCATCCCGGTTTTGCAACCGGGAGAAAATGATCGGGACTAATGCCCATTACTTTTCGTCTCGGTTGGCTTACGAACCCGAACCAAAGTTCTCGACGTGGCTGTTGTGGGGCGTCCAGGCAGGAGGACCTTTGGTCCCGGTTGGTATCACCGATCGGGACAAAAATGCAGCCGCGCATCAGCAGCTGCCAGACGCTAGGGTTTTTTTTGGGGGGGGGGGGGGGGGTGTTAGGGGTTTTGGAGGGTTCAGGGTTTCATATTGTATTAGCTAGCTACTATAAATAGAGAGAGGTGACCTCTCTTTCTCCGTGCTTGGTCGACGCTAACTACTACATCTAGAGAGAACTCGACACTAGCTAGTAAGCAAATGAAGAAACCATTAATTACACAAGATCATCATGAACATATATAGAGAGAAGTGACATCTCTTTTTCTATGCTTGGTCGAACAACAAGTTTTCGTATATCTATCCAAAACTACTACATATATACAATATAACATCTCTTACGATCCCTGACATCATCTACCGAAAATCCATTTGAATTTCCTTATGGTATTCTCCCTTTCATGTATGATGTGGTCAAGAAAGAATGCCGCCAATTCCTCTTGAATTGCCCGTATGCGATCATGTGGTAGAAGTTCTTCCCGCATCTGCCACATCTAATTTAAAGGGGGTCAATACATGTATATGAATGAAACATAGCACAATTGATGGTAACAAAATAAATTGTGAATATTCTTTACGTACTTCAAATTGTTGGTCAGAGAAGCCCCACTCAGAGGTCAAGTGGGGAATGAACTCGCAAGCGCAGTATCCACATAAATTATTCCCGGGTGCCTGCCACAAGCACTTTACGAGAATAGAGTTCAATCGAACTGATAATCAAGCATGATAATGGTATTGATGAAACTAGAATCAATGTTAGATGCACGGAACTAGCTAGTACTACTTACTTTGGGGTATGTAAATCGCAGCTCCTTCTCTAGACCCGGAACATTCTGATGAACTTTTTCCAAACCCTGCCTGCAAAGAAAATAATTATTTGATATTTGGAAATGAACGAAAGTTGCCGATATGGTGCGATAATGATTGAACTTACTTTTGGAGCATTGCACTCATGTCCACATAATTCTTAGGATCTTTACGTCTTGAGTCTAAGACAGTTACTACTCCCCAATCAAGCTTAATGCATAACAGAATAAAGTGGAACCTGTGCACGCATAACTCATCAATTACAGTACTTAACCTCGAGTAAGCGAAACCGAATATGCACAAGACAGTAACACTCACTTGAAGTTGTAAGGAAATAGTATTTCCCCTTTGTTTGGATATCGAAGTAACGCTTTAGCAAGTTTTCCTCATTATCTTCAACTCTGTTTTCTACCGCCCATTCATTTACGGTACTTGGGCTAATGAACCCAATGTTATAGATTTGTCCTCTTTTGCATTTGTCGATTTTCAATCCGCATAATATAGTGAGGATAATTATATATACGTGCAATGAACGAGCTGAGCTAGAGACTTAATTACAGAAGCAATACTTACAGACAATAGCAAGTCATGAGTTGTTGGTCGATGGCGTCTTGATTGAATAACTAAAATAATTACACAAATTCAACAGGCATCAGGTCGACTCCAATGAAGTCGTGCTCATCTTTAATTCCCACCATCATACTGCCGGTCACATCCTTGCTGCAGGTTTCCAAGTACCAGTCATGCAATCTTCGCATCATCGTTGGTAGATGCGGGAGCTGATCAAGTTTGACGAGAGGCTACCCGTGCTAGTATCTAAAGGTCTCTACTACCTCATCCATTTCAAACTGTACATCATCGCCCACATAATCACCAAGAGTGCAACCGGGCGCTAGCCCCGGATGATTAGCGATATTGCTACACACCTTGAGCGGGGGCACGATTGCTTCTCCTGTTTGCCGAGCTGGGGAATATATTTCCCACGTCGTCTTGCAGCACTGGTATTACTTCCCGACCGCCACGCTTCATCGTATGTCTTTTCAATACAACGGTCATAATTGGATTGCGACGGAGGCGGGGGTGGTCGCTTAAGGGCATCCAGAGTGAGCTTCGCTTTCACCGGATCTATTATTTCCTTCGGAGGTGGACGTTTCGATTCAAAATGGCCCGCACTTCGGCATCCACGTTGTCCTTGTTTTCCTCGTCAATCCTTTCATATGGTAACTTTGGAGGAGCCCTGAGGCTTGGACCAGCTCTAAATTTCTTGCATCTTGTGCTACTAGCCGCCGGAGCGACGACGCCTCTCTTCCGCTGTTGCTGTGGTGGCAGAGTCTGTTGACGTGCCGGAGCCCGCTTAGGCGGCAGAGCCTGCTGACACGCCGGAGACAGCTGAGACGGAGGAGATGGCTGACGCCTCAGAGACAGCTGAGGCGGAGGAGTATTCTGCTGAAGGGCCTCCTCCATTAGAGTCCACCAAGGCGGCACAGACAGCTGACGCGCCGGAGACGACTCGCGCAGTGGAGATAGCAGAGCTAGACTATGAGGAGGAGTCTACTGAGGATCCGGTTGAGTCTGCTGAGGCGGCATCCAGTTTGGAAGGTTGATGTTCTCCTTTCTCCATAGACTACTAGGGAAAACCTTATACACAGAATCTTACCAGTAGCGCTTGTTAAAATGAGGCGTTACTTCTACTTAGCAGTAGCGCGTCGGTTAAAACGGCGCTACTGTTACCCGCTTAGCAGTAGCGCGGCAGGAACAGAACGCGCTACTACTATAATTGCTACACCATTCCCGACGTGCTAGGTATAGTAGTAGCGCCCTTCTAGAAACAACGCTACTACTACGGATTTTAGCAGCAACACGTTTTGCCTCCCCACGCTACTGCTAAAGCTATTTTCACCTAACCCCCGCACGGCCTGATTCCCTCTCCTCTGCTTCCTCCCCCAATTCCCCACTCTCTCTTCTCCCCCTCGTCGCCTCTGCCGGAGCCCCTCCCCTCGCCCTCGCCGGAGGCCCTGCCCTCGCTCTCCGTCGGAGTCTGCCCCTCGACGTCGTCGCGCGCCTGTGCCTCCTCCTCCTCGACCTCGACCTTGCCGGAGCCCCTGCCCTCGCTCTCCGCTGCCGTCTCCCTCGACCCACCTCGCCGCCGTCTCCCCCGACCCTGCCTCGCTACCGTCTCCCCCGACCCCGCCTCGCCGCGCCTCGGTGCCGCCGTCTCCCTCGACCCCATCTCTCTCCCCGCCCTCTGTAAGCACTCTCCCCTTCTGATCCCTCTTCTCTGCTTAGTATGAACCCTACCTATTTAGTGCTAGTTAGTATGAACCCTAGGCTATTTTTAGTGCTAGTTAGTTAATTACAACTAGTCGTCAACCCGTGCGTTGCACGGGCTTGTTTTATGTGAAAGAACAGATAAATTGTACTCCCTCGGTAGACTATTATAAGACACTTTAGATCACTGTTTAGTAATCTAAAATGTCTTATATTAGTTTACATAGTAGATGCAACAACACATTCAGTTCTGCACTGTATAGATGCATGTTTTTGTAGATGATTGTTCACCTTTTAATCAATTTCCTTATAGTTGTAGTTCAGACACGACTTTCCATGTTGTCAACCAGAAAAAAACAATTTATTGGAACCATTAGATTTATTAGTAGATGTATCATTATATTTCTACAGGGGATGAACTAAAGCAAAGAAACCAATCCTTTTTAATTCGTGTAAAGTTCATGTCTGTAATGAGGTCGCACTCTTAAAAGGTGAAAATTATGCAATATTATCCCCTTTCTTTTGTCAGTTCTAAATATTTTTTGTGGTTCATACTCTGCCAATGAATCTCATATTCCGATACTCGGCTATCAAACCCATTAAGCTACGCGGAAGGGGCGCTTGTTCGGCTATGTGATTATCTCTGAGTGGAGTATGATTAGTGTTTGATTTTTGCACAGATTTATTTAGTTTGATCTTATATCAATTTAGATAGGCTATACATCGGGACCTTTTGTTCTGACCAGAGTTGATGATTTATCTCAGGATACAGTTGATGATGTAGTTGGAGATGGATGGTTCTTACTAAGATACATCTGTATATGTATGTGGTTTTGCTTCGGTTGAAGATATATGTGTGCCTTAAAGACATATCAGAATTCAGAAGTCAAATTTGTAGGTACGTAGTCAGTGATTACTCCCTCTTATATTTCTTTACGGAGGGCTTATATTTCTTTAAGGAGGGAGTATGTATTAATGATTGTTGGCAACTCCTATCTTACTGATGACTCCTCTTGTAGGTAAAATCTGATTAAGACTACTAGACGATCCAAGTGCAAAACTATTTCACTTTCAGCTTGTATATCATGTCTGACCACGGAAGGTTAGATGGCAATATTGAATTCAAAAAGATGGATGCCAACTATTTAAAACACGCCTCTCACAAAAAAGTATAAATGGATTGGTAACTTTGAGTCATGGGCTTGGTGAGATTAGTTCGCAATCTCTTGAATTGGGTGAATTTCATCACAAGAAAGAAGAAGGAAATTGGTAATAGTAAATTGGATGTTATACGATTTCTTACCTGACATCCTTTTGTTCTGGCTTGTGACTTTTGGAGCTGTTGAATGGCCTTTGTTGTAAGTGAATGTCTTGATTACTAAACTTAGGTGTATTGCTTAGGTAGGGTGGACATTATGTAACTTGTTTCCTTCCACTGCTTGTTTTTCCCTTCTTTTTCTCACAGTGGTTTGCTGGTGCTCCTCACTAGCTTGCAGGCATTGACTCCGTCGCTGCCTATTCGGCGGATTGAGTCACCCATTCATCACATGCGAGCTTTGAGGTTATTTGGTAATCATTGTTCTTCTGTTTCCTATTCCTTTGGTGTCATTTCAGAGGTGCACTAGAACATGCAAGCATTTCAAAGGATTAGAAATGTTTGTCTAGAGTAGAGTGCCCCCTTTTATCTTGGTATATGTACAGTGCTCGATGCGTTAGTGTAGCCTAAAATGTTTGAATCTTCAAATGTTTTGGAAAATTATTTTTATATTCAGATGACTCGATGTCTTAGTTGTAGTACTGATTAGAGTTTACATGAGAAAATACTTACACTTGTGAATCTACCTCACGCTGTCACACACCTTCCTAATGTCTCTCCTCTTCACGTTGGTACTGCTGTGTATGTATACGTTTTACTGTCAATCTGCCTCGCCTTTTACACTTTTTAATGCACAATGAATTTCGGCATACGAGCTCGTTATTGGCCACACAAAAACTGTAAGCTATGTCGAGTATGTAGATGCATCGACCATAGTATCTGGTTCACTGACAACTCGTTCAAGCTTTGGGACTTGTCTATGAATCAAGCAAGAGTAATTGACAATCCAATTCAGACTTCTACAGGGCATATAAATACAAAGGTTAGATATCCTCCATCGATTTTTGTTCTAGCTGTACTTGCACATACTTGTTCTCTTCTCAGGGCCAGAAATGATTATAATCAAGTACTCCATACAACCATTATCAACTCTTAATTTGATTTCTGTGCCCTTGAATCATGGCATGTTTACCTTTTGTCATGCATATTCAGTTACAGTTGTATTTCATCAGCATAGCGTTCTGTCATCAGATCAGTCTCTCCTTTCAATTAGTTCTCTTGCACTGACCGATACATTAGTCGGGTTAGGCGGGAACTTTCTTACTCCCTCCATTAAAAGTTTCAGCATGCCCAATATTAGGTCTTTGCTTCAAACATTGTTGGTTAATCGAGCCGAGACTTTGGCACCATGAACGGCGGCTTCCTTCTGATGTTTGATTTGGTTCTAGATTTCAGATTATTGACAGATATTTCTGTGTACTGTCTGCCCAGACACTTCCGAAAGTAGAAGAGAAATGACGAAGAACTCCCTCGAGAGATGTACACATTATTATGAATGATGGGCAGCTAATCAGTTAGTAAGCTATTCATTGTGAAAAAAGTAGCACGTACAGATTATTGGTAGGATTCAGAGTGACAATTTGTACTTTTTGAAGTGGACAATTATTCTGTTATAGACAAAGGTTCAGCTCATGTACTTAACACAATCTCGCATCACAGGCGGAGTTTGGTGTTCTTTGCGACAGTGGCATTGCTGGTGGCTGTAGAGAAAGCTCTCTTATACATGTGCACTGTCCGTTATGCATTTTTGTAATGCTGTCTTATTTTTCCCAGCAGGAAGATGCATTTGTATATGTGCATTGCCTGTAACGCATTTCTTTTGCCATATCATTTGGCTTGTTTGTCTTCTTACTAAACTAAGCCTAATGTCATATAATCATGTTAACAAATGCGGCAGCTTGATTAGCACGCACAATCTTGCCTCAAGAGGCGCCACCAGGTGGCGCCCCAGCCACTAGTGCATCGTTAAAGCTGCTGGTTGTTGACGTCCCCAGTGCGTGTGTCTACCTGTGCGTTCCTTCCATGTTGTGTGTTCATGAGATAAGAGAGAAACCACAAGAGTTGTGTGAGAGAAGATGGGCCTGAGAGATACAGCACCAACACAAGTAACGGTGGAAAACGATGAAAACTGTGTTTTGAAGTTATGAAATAATTATCAAAATATGGAGTAGGCCAATAAGCGGTGCTCTATTAGCAGTTTAACACTTGAGGTTCCAAGTTCAAAAATTAATTCATTATGAGGTACAAAAGCACAAATTCAGCAACAAATAGAGTCGTACAATAGGCATCACTATTACTAGCTAATCTTTCTAACATTGGGAAGAGTACATTAGGGAAACGTACATGGCCAGTGTAGCCACACAATGGTTGATCCTCGTCACGCGTTTTGCGTGACTGAACGAACAATTAAGTATGCATTCAGTCATGCATATGAGATGGACGTTGCGAATAGCTCTCGCATGACTAAGCAAACAGTACTACTTGTTACTATATAAGTATATAACATATACCCTAAAACCTCTAGCATGTGTTGCCAGAAAACACGAATTGAGCAAGAACGCCAAGGTTATAGTGGCTTGTTCCCATCTCCGTATGTGGAATATTGGAGGAAGACAAATGCATAGTTCCGCAGCATTCCGCCGGCCTGTGAATTCTTTTGGGGCTCGGCAATGTCGGTCACGCTCACTCTCATCCATTCCTTGAACCTGTCGATGCACCGGAGTGATCTCTGCTCCACCCTCTATGATGCACCGCCACCACAGAGAAGGGGCGCAAGTTCAGGTGCCAACTTGGCTCGAGCAACGTCGACATGGATTGGCAGCAATATTCACGTTTCTAGGTCAGGAGCACCACCCTCTATGATTGGTGGCCACCGGCGGAGGATGGCGGTACCTTATATGTCGCGCCCAGTGCTGACAGCATCACCGCCTGCATCACAAAGATAATGCGTAACAAGCATGGCAACGAGATCCAACTAACACCTAGCCGTATGCGACAAAGTAAACTTCTGTTTACGCTAGCTGATCAGTGCTTCAGATTCATGGGATTCATGCTAGATGATCAGTGCTTTGAATCACTTTAAGTCAAGGCTCCTCTAATAATTGCTACCACATTTACCAGGGAAATAGTATATATATGGTGCTGTTACAACCCTGTTGAGGAGATGGTGCATACATGTTCAAAACACGCAAGCCATGTAGATTGATTTCGAGTGGAAAGAATTGTTTTCAATAGAAAGCCATGTAGAGGTCTTTGAAGCCGGTCGTGAGATTTTGGGGGCCCGGGGCGAAAATTAAATTGGGACCCCCTTAATATAAATATTGAAAAAGTAAACAATATACTGTTTTGCTAGAACTCATCTAGATGAGATATAATTTGGTCTCATTCACCTTTTATAGCCATTGAATGTGATGCTATAAGATGCGTGTGTGCTGACGTGGGTTGTATATGTTCTTGTTTTCAAAGTGAATGAGACCAAATTATATCTCATCTAGATGAGTTCTAGGTACTCCCAACAATATATGTATAGAGGAAACCTAGATAGAACCATCGCCATGAGACTTTTTTTTTTGCGGGGTAAAGAACTTGTATTACTCACGGAAAGTGTTCATACAATCATTGTTTGCAATTTCCACCACATCAGAAGGACCTGACCCTATCCAAGTCAATCGCCATGAGGACTTTTGACCGCAAGACCTTGACAAGAGAGGAGTGTTTGTAATTTTGGATGGCCAGGGCGCATATGGCAGAAGAATTAGAAGACTACATACAGATTATGGTGTACCCAGAAGAATTAGAAGACCTAGATTCAGATCGGGAGAAGAAAGAATCGAGCGCTCACGGTGGCAATCGTGGACGCATGTACAGCGACTCAGCGACTGCACCAAATCGCTAACCTAGGGAACCATTTTTTCTAGCGAATCCACCCTGCCAGCGACGCACACAACACAGTTCACATGATCGATCGTCCACAAGTTTACACGATTCATGTTAGTTTTATTCTAACGAAAGGAATCCAGGATTTCATCACAAAGAGAGGCATGCGTCAAAACTTTAGCAAGTCTAATGCAAATATTGTAACAGGAAACTTTGGCATGGAGCTTTCAACTCCCTATGCTGCATGATCCCTAGCTCATACAACATGCTCCGACGCGCCTTTTCCCGTATATAATCGTCATGAGTTTTGTGGGAGTGAAGAAACAGTTATGCATGGAGTCATGGAAATGAGACGGATGGCGGCTATATATAGCCTGAATAGCCCTCGCACCATTCAAACAACAGTACCTCCTTTGTTATACCAAACCTATCAGCATTAGTTGCCAGAAGATAACATGAACTGTGCACTTGCGATATCAGATCATGCATTGCTTAGTGCTTACTTTCTTCTCTTTCTGTTCATATGTGGGATATTGGAGGAAGACAAATGCACAATTGATGCAGCAGCTTTGGATACCGCGGCAGCAGGGCCGCTGGCACAGTGGACGGGCGATGTTGTGGTTCCCTCGTGACCACAATGATTAGCAACGCTACAGTGGCCGCCTCGTCACGTGGGTGGCTGGGCTACAGCGCCTCTGCGACGGAGTGCGGGATCAGCGCGTCATCCCTGCCTCCAGCAAAGTCGATGGCGACATAGGCTATCTCCAACGATGCCAGGACCAACTTCCGCTACGGGCCTGGAAAGTTACATGGAGTCGGAGCCAATGTGGACGGAGAGAGGCCGTCCGACAGTAAAGTGCTAAAGAAGCACACGGTGCTGGCGTTGAGGGTGCTGAAGCTGTACCACGGCCGCCGCACGTCAGGTTGCTCGCATGGCATTCGTGTGTCATTGATGCTGAAGTCGCGGTCAAAAGCAGGATCCGTGGTACGGGAGCTCAACACGGTACACGCGGAAAAGGCCGGCCAGATGTCAAAGCAGGATGCCGGGCGAGAAGTGAGGACATGAACCAAACCACGAAGCGGCTGTGAATACCACGATGGAATTTCTGTTTACACGCAAACGCAAACGCAAACAGAGTATCCACCTCGGTTGAGAATTTTTTTTGGTCCAAGTTGAACGTTCAACTGCAGCGGATTCGGCATTAAATTGTAACATGCAATAGTCCATCTTTTTGCGAACTGGTCGAGAAAATGACATTTTTTTGGTGCATGATCAGACTGAATTCCTGGTTTGTGGTCACTGCAATGGAAATGACACTGACACATAATGATCTTGATGCTGCCAAGAACGGTCCCGTGGGAAAATCCATATGAACTTGGATGGATCCCCAACAAAGCTTTGAATTATTATATGGACACAACTCATCTTTCATTTCCATAAATAGTTTCGATTGCTTACCACATGCCTCACGTGGTAATTGATCTTTCATTTTCAAAATCACTGCTAGTTCTCCTACATAGCTATAACTGTGCATTTCGTTGTGGACAGTTTGTCACTTTTTTCTTCAGACCAAATTAACCATCGTAAACGTGGTGGCGACTGGGTACCTTAGGTGTGATAGTGCGATCCATTGGTCTGGTCCATTAGATAGATATCCCCTGGTCCAGGTTGGAGCAGCAAGACCGGTGGAGATCTTTTACACAAACCCCGATCTTGTACCCCATATTGCAAGCCGAGCTCCCCCTCAGCCACCACATCTCCTAATCCTCTTCCTCTCCAGTTTTGTTGGCCTCATTGCGGACGCCGGCCCTCCGCCGACCAGGCCTCCTGGCCTGGATATCAGGACATGTGTAGCCAACTGTGCCGACTAAATCTTCTGCCACTATGAGAAGTGCCATTGGATTCCAGCGTCACAAAGTACACCGTTGTCAGATCTGATTGTACGGTCTCGTTCCCGGCGACCGCCCGGTCGCATCGTGCTTTCTTTGCAAGATCCAGTGCTTCAACGACGTACTTTATGTAGTAAACTCCTGTCTTTGATACACAACTTATTCTACTAATTTATGCAAGCGAGCAATCTTGTTTTGCTGTACATGGTTTCCTGTGAAATCTTTTCTTTTCTGTCCAATAAATCTCTGCGCAAGAAAAAATAGAATCTTTCTACTATACTATTTAGTGAGATCTTCTCTTTTGCACATTTTCAGTGGAATCTGTAGAACATGTTCTTGAGGAATACAATATTTTTTCCAGGCAGAGGGATACAATCCTTTGGCGTTGGTGTTTGTGCAGTATTGAACAAACAATAATGTATATCAAAAGTGGAGATAGACATTTATTTTTTTATAACATATATTTTGTCTGCATGCACTATAAGGATCGCTATTTATGTACCGAATACAGGGATCCATGACACTGTTTTGAAAAGCAAAATAGTTCTCAAAATTAATAACTATGAAAACAAAAAGAATTTGCAGTGGCGTATATGCACTACTTCTGTGTTTTGTCATGTGCAGTTTTTTATTTGGTTAAAAGGGATACAGATATAACAAAAAACAAGGGAGGAAGTGATATCAACTGCACTAAACTCTAAAAGCTCAACATGTCCTATCATGTCCAGGAATCCTTTATCCGTGCCCACTGGTGGAAAAAGGGCCTTTGGTCGCGGTTCGCAACTGCCATTAGTCGCGGTTGCGCAACCGCGACCAAATAGGCGCGACTAAAGGCCCCCCTTTAGTCGCGGTTGCTTAAGAACCGCGACTAAAGGCCCGTCCACGTGGGCGCCAGGCGGCCGTCGGGGCGGAGGACCTTTAGTCGCGGTTCTTCTGGCCAACCGCGACTAAAGGCCGCCGTAGGTTTAGGGTTTTAGCCCCCCCCCCTAAACCTGTTTTCTGTTTAATTTGTATTGTTTTATTTCTTCTGTGCTTTATTTTAATTTTGAAGGAGTTTCACATATTCTACGGTACTACATACATGTATAACCCTCGCCGCCCCCTCTCGATCCCAAAAAAAACACCGCGCGCATCGCCGCCCCCCTCGCCGCCCCCTCTCCGTATATGCGCGGGGTCGTGTACATTTTTTTAAAGCGGGATCGTTGTACATTGACGCGCGGGGTCGTTGTATATATTGATTATCAAGTTTTACTTTTTTTGTTGTTAATTATCAAGTTTTATATACGTTTTTTTGTTAATTATCAAATTTTACGGTTTTTTTGTTAATTATCAAGTTTTAAGTTATTTTACCGTTTTTGTTAAACTAATTAACTAGTTAAAATTAAAAAGAACAAAAAAAGAAAAAAAAGAAAAAATTCCGGTGGCCCGCGGCGCCCCTCTCTCTCTCCACGATCTCGCTCTCTGTCTGAGACTGGTGGCCCGTGCGCGCGCGGCAGTACCGAGGCCGGCCGGCGGCGTTGAGGGCGGGCGAGCGAGGCGGCGCGCGCGCGGTGGGCGAGGGAGGCCGGTGACGGCCGGCGGCGCCGTACGTGTGGAGAGAGGGGGCGGCGCGCGTGGGCCGGGGCGGGGCGCGGTGTGCAAACATACGGCGGGCGACGGCGGGCGGCGTCGAGGGCGACGGCGGGCGGCGTCGAGGGCGAGGGCGACGGCGGGCGGCGTCGAGGGCGACGGCGGGCGGCGTCGAGGGCGACGGCGGGCGGCGTCGAGGGCGAGGGCGACGGCGGGCGGCGTCGAGGGCGAGGGCGACGGCGGCAGGCCTTCGACGCGGTGTTGAATCGGAGAAGACGAGAAAGGGTTCGGGCCCTTGTATTTATAGCCCCCCCCTTTAGTCGCGGTTGGGGAGGCGACCCGCGACTAAAGGGTAACCTTTAGTCGCGGTTGGCCAGACCAACCGCGACTAAAGGGTTTTTTGGCGGGTTTTTGCGTTCCCGCGCGCAACGACCTTTAGTCGCGGTTGGCCAGGCCAACCGCGACTAAAGGTATTTTTCAAAATACTTTTTCTTTTTCAAAATCTTAAAAATACAAATAATATATAAAAAAAATTCAGAAAAATAAAACTAATTCAATTCAATATGTTAAAAACACAAATATTATATCAAAAAATTCAGAAAAATAAAACTAATTCAATTCAAAATTCTAAAAATACAAATAATATATCAAAAAATTAAGAAAAATAAAACTAATTCAATTCAAAATGTTAAAAATACAAATAATATATCAAAAAATTCAGAAAAATAAAACTAATTCAATTCAATATGTTAAAAACACAAATATTATATCAAAAAATTCAGAAAAATAAAACTAATTCAATTCAAAATTCTAAAAATACAAATAATATATCAAAAAATTAAGAAAAATAAAACTAATTCAATTCAAAATGTTAAAAATACAAATAATATATCAAAAAATTCAGAAAAATAAAACTAATTCAATTCAAAATTTTATACGCCTAGGCAGGAGTACGACAGCGACGACAGCAGCGACGACGACAGCGGCAACTTAGAAGGCGACGACTACCAGTACAACGGCGGCGGCTATGAAGACTACGAGTATGCATATTATACGCCTAGGCAGGAGTATGACTAAATCACTCCGGGCATTCATTCAAATTCTCGTATTCACCACGGTAGAGGATGCAGTCGTTGATGTATGCATGTATCTTCAGAACCTCTAAACCTAGAGGGCAGACAACCTTCTTTGCTTCGTACGTACTGGCGGGCAACTCGTTATTCTTTGGAAACATATACTTCAACATTTTCAGCAAGTTTTCAAATGCCGAGTCAGCTACACCTGCCTGTGCCTTCCATTTCAGCAAATCCAGTGTGCAGCCCAGCTTTTTCAGACCATCATCGCATTCGGGGTACAACGACTTTCTGTGATCCTCTAACATGCGATCCAAATTCTCCCTCTCCTTTTCAGTTTCGCAGCGTCTCCGTGCATCAGCAATGGTCCGACGAAGATCATCAACGGTCTCATCACGTGCCTCTTCTTCACCTTCACCTTCCCCTTCACCTTCCCCTTCACCTTCAGCATCCTCCATGAAAGTATCACCGAAATGAGCAAGATAGCTTTCATCGATGAAATCATCCCCTTCTTCATCTTCTTCCATTATAACCCCTCTTTCTCCATGCTTGGTCCAACAATTATAGCTTGGCATGAAACCATGCCGAAGCAGGTGCAGGTGAACTTCTCTTGAGGAAGAGTAACCCTTCTGATTCTTACAGTCAACACATGGACAGATAACAAAACCCTTCTGCTTGTTCGCATTAGCCACTACGAGGAAATCTTTCAAACCCGTAGTGAACTCACGGGAGAGTCGATTACCGTACATCCATTGCCGATTCATCTGCATTATTATAATATAAAATATATAATTAACCATCATGCATTTGTTAAACTAACTAGCTATAAACAATAGAAATTAAACAATGAACAACACACATGCATATTTTATCAATGACACACGTGCATGAAAGGTTCAAGTTGCTAACCGCGATCGAGGAGGAAAAAATAAATGAGGAACCTCAAGTGTGGCTCCAACACTTCATATCATGTTTGTTTCACCCTCTTGGGGCATTTCATCAAACAGCTTGTGTGCATAAGAGGAACCAAAAGCAAACCTACACCCCCTTGTGAAGCTTGTGAAGAGAAGTGGCACCAAATGGCTAAGTGAGCGTGCTGAACTGGTATATATAGGGGAGGAGCTTTAGTCGCGGTTGGCCTGGCCAACCGCGACTAAAGGCCTTTGGGCACCTTTAGTCGCGGTTGGCCTGGCCAACCGCGACTAAAGCCCCTCACGTGCACCAGCTGGCCACCGAGCGCCCAGGGCCCAGGCCTTTGGTCGCGGTTCGTCTGCCGAACCGCGACTAAAGACTTCATTAGTCGCAGTTCCTACAGTTTCGCGACTAATGGGGCTGGACGGAAGCCTCTTTTTCTACCAGTGGCCATTGAATATTCATCCGATGGTGCAGACTGATGGATCACATGATCGCACCTTTGGTGCTGATCTCCTACTAGTCAGCCCCAATATCTGCTGCAGTTGTGGCGATTGTTCAGGGAACGTTGAAAGATGTATTTTCTGCCATCATTAAAAAACCACTTACATTGATAACTTTGCAAAGGTTTTTTTGGGGGGGGGGGGCATGAGCTGATTTCTTCGCTAAGAGCATCACTAGCAGATTCCCTATCTTAAAAGTACAAAACTTATCCACTATTTGAAAAAGTCAAACATTTTGTGGGACTAAAAGATTTGAAAGATGCAGATGTCGCTAAGAATAAAATCTTCGCGTGGTATCTTCGTTGAGGAGTCATTCTTACGAAGGATGACCTTCTTAAGAGGAATTGTCATGAAGTGCGCAATATATTTTTTGTCATCATGATGAAACAATAAAACACTTATTTATTTTTCATTGCAAATTGGCTCGTTTTATTTGGCCAATCATCCAAGTAGCTTCTGGCTTGTATCATCCATGTAGTGTTGCTAATAAATTTGGCAACTTGTTGCATGGGATAGATCACAAGTTTAGAATTCTTCTCAGGTGGGAGCGCTTGCCGTTATTTGATCGCTTTGGTTATGTAGAAATTATAAGGTGTTTAATGATAAATGTACTTATCTTATGCAGGTTTCTACGGATGTACTGGTACGCCCCGTTTATGGTCGTCTCTAGAACGCGTGGACAATCGAGACCTGTTTATATCGAGACGCTTGAAGAACACGGGTAGGGATACTTTTACCTGACATGGATGACAACATGATCTTAGGATTGGACCTCCCACGGGTTAGACGTCATACAATCTTTTCAGGACTATTTGTATTTCATCTTTTTTACTTTCTGACACTGGATTTGGTTTGCTTGTGTGCATCTTAGTTATGTAGAGTCCGGTAGTAATACTTAAACTTTTTAAGAAATAAAGCACCCTTTATCAAGAAGCATATCCCAAATAATTTAGTATCCACAAAAATTGGTCTGCAAATTCTTCCAAACCTTTGGTCAAACAATCTATTTATATATTAAAAGCGCTTGATGGGTTAACTAGAGAAAATAGAATTTAGCTAGAAATTATCACAAAAATCAGAAACAACTGGCCATCAATCTGGTGGACTCGGTAACATAAAACATAAAATTGACGGATTGGATATAACTCATAGGAAAGCCCAGGCTGGCATTAATTTAGCCTTGACACGTCTCTAGGAATCACCTATGCCGTATTAGTTTCTGTAAATTCCTTGACTCCTTAGTAAAAGGAAGAGCAGAAAAAAAATGTGATCATGTCATACATTAGTTTTCCTTTACGCGACTCAATCCATCATTGAAAGAAGACAAAAACAATTGGGCTACAGACTCCTGCCCTCATGCACGACGCCGCTAGAATCCCATCGCTACGGTGCACTCTCCTACCCTCACGCACGCAGCCGTAGTCGCTCTCGCATTCAGCCGATCACTGCATGGTTTCCTCCTGCATGGATGCAAGATTTGAACTGTGCCACTTCAAAAGTAGGAGCAGACCGCAGACAACGCATAGTAAGTTCTGTTTTTGTCAGGAACTTCTATGGGAGGGGAAGACCAAGTAAAGCAGAAGCATGACGACAAGAAACCTGATCTGCACGTGGAGGATTGAGTTGCTCCCAGCAGAATAACAAAACGTATGTTTACTTCTTTTTTTTTGCATGGTAATACGTGTCTCATTCATATCATAAAGATTAAAATACATGTCACGTAAGGACCGACATGACAAAACTGAAAAGATAGCAGAACATCTCTGAGTTTGACCCCGACGCCCATCACCTGCCTCCGGCACCACGACAGCAGCCACCGAATAAAATAATGATGGATCACCTCCTCACCCGAGCTCGACGCGGCTCCATCGCTGATATGCAGCTTTGCGGACCTCCAAGGTGGCTCACCAAAAGTGAAGCCCTTACCGTTGAACGAATCAGACCGGGACAACACCCCGGACACGCCATGAAACTCCAGATCTGACACCCCACCGTGACTAAGACGTCGCCAAAGAAAACCATACCTACCATCCACGAACCACGAATCCAGCACATGTTCCGTCTTCCATATGTCGTTGATGCAAACCACAATCTGCATCCGCTCCTGGACTACCTCCCAAGCTCCGCGCCGACGCTGGAGCAAACGTCGTCGCAACGGCGGAGCCCGAGGACACAGGTCCACCACCAGGATGCCGCCGCCGCCACGCCATCCTTGTTTGAACAGACTGGTTTCCAAATCCATCCCCAACCATAGGACCGATAGCCTTGTCAAGGAAGGATCCGAAGAATCTTTATTCAGCGCTGTCATCGTGGCCGTCGAAACAAAGACGATGAACAGCCTAAAAATCTAGACTACGAGGAAGTAAAAACGATCCACACACGTGGATCCGGCGGTCCCCCTCACCACCGACGACCGAGGTCGCCACCGGAGGACGGCGCTGGAAGATTGGGCTCTCCTAGCGGCGGCTAGGGTTCCAGCCGCCAGGGACAACGTATGGTTACTTGGATGAACATGTCATGAAGGTGTGACTTGCTAAATAATTACTATATATTTAAGATGATCAGACGTACAATAATAATGATAACTATGTGAAGAGAAGGAATGAGATGATCTGTTTGTCTCCCACCGTATTTGAAGGTTTACTAAGGATTATATAAATATTTGGATTCAGTTGGCTGCAATTACGAGTTCAAGATCTCCGGGTAGTAGTAGTTATTTTCTAAATGAAATCTGGAGAATTAAAGGTGCACTGACTCTATTAAGAAAAAGAGAAATTCTAGGAATCACACGATTCAACTACAAAACTGGCAATGTATATGCTACGGTAAAACATATGTTGCTCTGCTTTATATTTTTGTTTAATTATCTGGAAGTTCCTTTAACTGGATAGGTTTCAAAGAAGAAAAGAGTCATGTTGTTGCCCTTTTAGACGTGTACAAGTTAACCAAAATTTAGAGCACTATTCCTTCATTATAATTGTTCTTCATTTTCGTTTCAACCGTACATATCATTTTACTGTAAAAAAAATTAGAAATTACCTTTTATTTTGTACCACACATGCTCTTTCACCACATAAATATTATGTTCTCATTATTGAAATTTATAAGAGCTAGCCCGCGTATCGAGCGGGCCACTGTGCTAGTTGAAACAAAATCATCACATTTGAATGCATACATAAACAATTCAAATGCACCGTATCATAATTTTTGTTTCGAAAAGAGTGGAACACCCTCGGCCTCCGCATCAGGTGATGCACACAGCCATATATTATAGTTATTGATAATGCCAAATAAATTGGCTTACAAAGAGGGGAGAAACATGAGGTCATCCGCATAAGACAAGCCTCACGATAGTATCCCCAAATCAAACCACCAAACCTTGACGCCATACTAGCAGACAAAGGACGTAGTGCTCCATGACAAGGACTTCGGTAAGAAATTGTCGAATCCAGATGTCCGACGAAGGCTACCACCTCGAAGAAGATCTTCGAACCAACACCTTCAACAAGGACACGGCGCGCGGGCGCCGACGCTACTTGATCAAAGCCATAAGTCAAAATTCTAAGTTTTCACCCAGAGAAAATGCAACTGCTTTGCCTGCCACGATATTCATCGCCAACCATTCTAGCGTCCTGCTCACATAGAACTTGCAGCCAAGGGAGAAATCGCTGGCAGGGAAGAAGACATCCCGTCCCTTTTGATCACCGCCACAAGGTTGTCTTGATAATGGTTATCAGGTCCCCCATGCCTGCGCCTAGTAGCCATCACCACTAGATGCACCGCCTTGGCGACATTTGATAGTAGCAATGGAGGAGAAGAGGGATGCACCTCGCACAACCTCACTATGAAACCGAACAATGCCTATTTTTATCGTGCCATGCCACCGCTGAGTTGCACCAACCAGCGTTCCGCCGCATCCCGTCAACACATAATAATGTGGAATCTGCTCCGTTGACCATCACTGACGAGACACCCACCAACCAACATCGCCACAACCTTAGAGGATCCGCCTCTGCCATTCACTTCTCCTCCACCACCATCTTTATCTCATAGAAACAAGTCAGCTTGTCCTCCACCACGTAAGCCGCCAATGCCCTCTTCACCTCCACCATCACTGTTGGTGTCAAAACCGGCGGATCTCGGGTAGGGGGTCCCGAACTATGCGTCTAAGATCGATGGTAACAGGAGACGGGGGACACGATGTTTACCCAGGTTCGGGCCCTCTCTATGGAGGTAATACCCTACTTCCTGCTTGATTGATCTTGATGAATATGAGTATTACAAGAGTTGATCAACCACGAAATCGTAATGGCTAAACCCTAGAAGTCTTACATATGATTATGATTGCAAGTTGCCTCTACGGGCTAAATCCTCCGGTTTATATAGACACCGAAGGGGGCTAGGGTTACACAAAGTCGGTTATAGAGGAAGGAATCTACATATCCGGATCGCCAAGCTTGCCAACGACGCAAAGGAGAGTCCCATCCGGACACAGGAAGAAGTCTTTGGTCTTGTATCTTCATAGTCCAACAGTCCGGCCCATGTTAATAGTCCGGCAGTCCGAGGACCCCTTAATCCAGGACTCCCTCAATCACCATCAACTCTTCCTTGTATTCTTCAACACCAACGTCAACTCTTCATTGTATTCGCCAACACCACCATTCTTCTTGATTCACTTTGTAAATTTTGCTCCGTCTAGTCGGTCATGAGGAGTGTGTAGGTTCTCGACCAAGTCATCATCATCAACAACATTGGTATTGAGCCCTTACTTCTTCAATGTTGTCTCATAGTTTCTTTTTGTCCACTTCTCATGTTTATCAAGCTCTTTGTAGCAATGATGCAAACAAAAGGCTTTGCCCACGTGTCTCTTGTTCCACTCCTTGTAAAGAGCTCGAATGATGGGCTCATACTCGTGCTTGAGGATTCCAATTCTGGCGGTGCCAGGTTGACTTGCTCAACACATTAGGCCCATTGGTTGCATTGGCCTTGGATCACTGTCCAACTATGAGTGAGAGGCCCAAATGTGTGGTTGGAGGGAATGGACACATGGCTGTTGTATAACTACTCGATTCTTCCCCCAAAATTTTCATTTGTTACGTGGGTGCCAACTGTGGCATCAAGCGAGATGTTAACCCAAGCTTAGCACAAACAAATATCTTTCTCGGTCTTGTACTTGCACGATCTATTCTTCCTCTTCAATTTTGGATATACTCCACCTCCCCCACCATCTCGGCATTTCTCTGCATCTCCAGGGTATATGCAGGACATTAACATGGCAATGTATTCGAGGCCGAGTGTGTGGCTTTCATTCAATTGATCCATGAAAGGGCACCGCTAGGCGCCGGCGCACCAGCCGAAGATTTTGGCCGGTCGGCTGCCGAGTGTTCGATCTAGCGCGTATTATGGGCCCTGATTAGCGCGAGGGTAGGTGCATCGTCTTCCTCTCTTCCCGCGCACGCTTGGAGAAAAAAAAGAGGACCACCCGCGGCGCTGCCGGCCCCCGTGGGCCCTGACTTGTCGCTGGGTGTGGCGCGTCGAGCTGGAAGCAAATCACAGCAGCTCGCCCATGGCCATGGCGTTTGGTGATTTTTCTAGGTGAGATGCGTTTTGGGAGGAAGAAGAAGGCATTGGAGCTGACTTGTAAAAGCAGAAGAGGATAAGAAGCAAAAGGGTACGGCTGGGCTGGACAGGTCGCGTGGCACCCGTGGCCCCGCAGTGCTCGCGTTGCTAGCGAAGCGACCGACCGAAGTTAATAATGTCAAAGTATCATGAAGCGTCTCAACTTTACATGGAAGCCCGCGTGATATATATTGATTAGGGGAGGCCAGCCCTCGCATGACGCATACAGGATTCGGTTGTTGAAACAACCAGGAGAGATACATTTAGATAAGGGAGAGAACTAGAAGGAAAAATAACAAGATAAAAACTCCCTAACAACTCTTAACCGGAAGGCCAAGTCCACCATATCTCATGTATGTAACATGACATGTTTAACAAATAACATGTGGGGTGTCGACTGAAAGAAATGAATCTTACCAAAACTATAGTCGCAAAACAAACAAGGGACTAACTTAGTCAAGCTTGTTTAACTTTTCATGCGGCAAAGTGTGCCAACTGTAGTATGCCAAGCAAACACGCCCATAGCGTATGTGGCTCCCTGTGTTAAACACCGTACGTGTACACTTGATGTAACGACCTCTCCCTAGTCTGTAGGCACGTCCTTCTGTTACGGACTGCATGCACCTGCGTGTGCCCCTGCTATCCCTTCTGTTACGGACTGCATGCACCTGCGTGTGCCCCTGCTACCGCTGCGCTCTCTCCCTCTCTCTTCTACTTATGTAACAGTTCAGATCAGATGTAATACAAGAGATATACGAGAGAGTTGACCCATCTATCTTGGTAATCAGAGCCATGTCCGGCACAGCGGCTAGCACCGCGCCGGCAATGTCTTCGCCTACCCTCCCTCCCGCCTCCTACGACACCTCGCCGGCGCTTCACTCCACTGCCGCCGGCGCCATCACTTCCTTCGCCCCTCCCATGGTTTCTCTCCCTCCCCTCACAGTTCACAACTGCAACATCTCCTCCTACATCCGCTTCTTTCTTGACCCTGCCCAAAACAATTACCACCGCTGGAGGACGATCTTCCGGTCTGTCGCCGCCAAGTATAATGGGCTCGCTCACATCGACGAGAGCGCCAACCGCGACACCACCGATCCCGAATGGCGCCGGGCGGACATCTCCGTCCTCCTGTGGTTTCATGCCACTGTCGTCGACACCCTCCTCGACGTCGTCATGCCCGATGACGCCACCGCCCTCGACGTCTGGACGCGCATCGAGCGCTACTTCCTCGCCAACCGCGCCTCTCGCGGGATCCATCTCCGTCGGCAGTTCAACAACCAACAGCAGGGCGACATGTCCATCGCCGAGTACACTCGCCAACTTAAGACCCTCGCCACCGCCATCGGCGACTGTGGTAAGCGCCTGTCCGATGATGATCTCACCACGCAGCTTCTTCATGGCCTTGCCAAGCCGTTCCACGCCATCGGCGACAACATCGGCGACACGGTGCCCCTCCCCGACTTCGAGACCGCCGTCTCTCGGCTCTCTGCGGCCGAGGAGAAGATGCAGCAATGGGCCCTGCTTGAGGGCACCTCGGCCCTTGTCATCCATGGTGGACTAGGCGACTCCTCTTCCTCGACTGGTGCTCGCAGCATCAACCCCTCCGGTGGTGCTCGCGGCGTCCCCGGCGACTCCTCTGGACATGGCGGCCCTGATTCCTCTGCTGGTTCCGTGCCCGGCGGCAGCCAGGGCTCTGCTGGCCCCGGTGGAGGAGGCCAAGGTGGCGGCGGCCAAGGCGGCGGTGGGCAAGGCACCGGCGGCTACGGGCGTGGCCGCGGCCGAGGGCGCGGTCGCGGCGACAGCGGGCGTGCACCGCCCCAGCCTGCTGCCATCACTCCATGGATGGGCTATTTTGCGCCCTATGGGGCGGCTCTACCTCGCCCGGCGTGGGTGCCACCGAACGCCGCTGGTGTGCTCGGCCCTCGTACCGCCGCTCCCACGCAGGCGTATCCGGTTATGTACTCCGGCCCGACGCCCTTCCCTGCTGCTGCACCTGCCCCTGGATCGGGGTCCTACACCACGCTCGGGCCCTTTGCTGCTGCCCCGTATGCGACTCCTGGATCGGCAAACTACCCCACGCCGGCGCCCTTTCCTGCTGCTCCAACACTGCTGCCGGGGCCCTCTAGCTGGGATCAGCAGGCCTTGTTTCACCAGGCCTACAGCAACGTCGCGACCCAACACCCCAACAGCGCCACCGACTGGATAATGGATTCAGGCGCCTCTTCACACGTCACAGGTCAGCAAGGTAACCTCTCCATCTGTCACTCTCCTTCACGGCTTAATTCTTCTAGCATCACCGTTGGTAATGGCCATCAGCTCCCTATTGTTGCATCTGGATCCACTACTCTCTCACCCACAGACTTTACCCTTAATGATGTTCTTGTATCACCATCCATCATCACCAACCTTATTGGGGTTCATAAATTTACTACTGAAAATTGGTGTTCCGTCGAATTTGACCCTTTCGGCTTTGATGTGAAGGATCTCGCCAGCAGGACGGTTCTCATGCGCTCCAATAGCCCAGGTCCACTCTACCCCTTCCATGGTGATTCGGAGCACACCACGATGGCTCTCTCCGTTGCGGTCGACGGCGATACCTGGCACAAACGGCTTGGTCACCCCGGCCACGCTACTCTCTCACGTCTTTCTCGTGATTTTATTCAACTTTGTAATAAACCGGCCCCTGTATGCTCATCTTGCCAGCTTGGTCGGCAACCCCGTCTCCCTTTCCCTTCCTCTAGAACATGTACCACCGGCCCCTTTCAAATAATTCACTGTGATTTGTGGACTTCACCGGTTGCTAGTTTTTCTGGTTTTCAATATTACCTTATTATCTTGGATGATTTCTCACATTATTCATGGTCTTTTCCGTTGCGCTCCAAATCCGACACCTCCCCCACCCTACAACGCTTCTTCCAATATGTACTCACGCAATTTCATGTTCTCATTAAATGCTTACAATGTGACAATGGTGGTGAATTCATCAACACATCTCTTCGCACTTTCTTCTCCGATAATGGTATCACTTTTCGCCTCTCATGCCCACACACCTCGCCCCAAAACGGCAAAGCCGAACGCCTCATTCGATCTACCAATGATATTGTGCGCACCCTACTCATCCAAGCCAACTTCCCACCTCCCTTTTGGGTCGAAGCACTTCACACCGCCACGTATCTCCTCAACCGGCGTCCATCTAGCCCGATTAATTTTAACACACCCTACTATCTTCTCCACGGTGCTCACCCCTCCTATGACCACCTTCGCGCCTTTGGTTGTCTTTGCTTTCCAAATACCTACGCTACCGCCCCACACAAATTATCTCCACGTTCTGTACGCTGTGTTTTTCTCGGATATCCCCTTGAACACAAAGGGTACCGTTGCCTAGATCTCTCTTCCCGCAGGGTTTTTATTTCTCGGCACGTCATATTTGACGAGACACAGTTTCCATATACTGTGCCCACACCGCCCGCCACAAACTCTCCTCCTGCACCGGATTCCCCGCCTCCCACGCAGCTTCCGCCGATCCTCCTTGATGGCCACGCCCCACCTACCTCGGACTACCCAAACAAATCTACAACCGGCGCTGCTGACCAAACCCAAACGTCGCCCGCTTCCCGGCCCACCCAATCGATCGGATCAGCCTCGCAACCTGCTCCCGAATCCCCACCTGCCACGTCTGCCCGCTTGCCCGCCCCAACCGCGCCTGCTAGCCCTCCCACCGCCTCCCTCTCGCCCGCATGCACCTCTGCTTCCGCGCCACCCTCTCCTACCAAGCCACAAGTTCCACCTCTGCCACCCCGGTCTATTCCCGTGACTCCACCCGAGAACGCACACAAGATGAAAACGCGTGCCAAAGCCGGGTATTTTATGCCTAAGGTTCTCACGTTGTCTCCTATTTCGCCACTTCCGGCCACCTACAAATCTGCCCTTAGGGATCCCAATTGGCACAACGCGATGTTAGACGAATATAATGCCTTGATGCAGAATGACACTTGGTCTTTGGTTCCTTGTCCTGCAGGTGTGAACGTTGTGACTGGCAAATGGATCTATCGTCATAAGCTAAATCCGGATGGCTCTCTCGCCCGGTACAAGGCACGTTGGGTTCTTCGCGGCTTCACTCAGCGGGAAGGGGTGGACTATGGCGAAACTTTCAGTCATGTGGTCAAGCCGGCCACCATCCGTGTGGTCCTTAGCCTTGCCACTTCTCAGTCGTGGCCCATGCATCAGCTTGACGTCAAAAACGCTTTTCTGCATGGTCATCTTCGCGAGACGGTATATTGCCAACAACCCTCTGGTTTCATTGATTCCACTAAGCCCACTCATGTATGTCGCCTACACAAATCACTCTATGGCCTCAAACAAGCCCCGCGCGCTTGGTTCACTCGCTTCACCACCTTCCTTCACGGCATCGGCTTTGTAGCATCTAAGTGTGATCCATCACCCTTCATACTGCATCGTGGCACGCAAATTGCGTATCTACTCCTTTATGTTGATGATATCATCCTCACTGCTAATGCCACAACACTTCTACATTCCATCATCAATTCTCTGAAGTGTGAATTCTCTATGAGTGATTTAGGCGACATTCATCATTTTTTAGGCATCAATGTACACCGCAACACCCATGGCATTTTTTTGTCCCAAGAACAATATGCTCTCGAAATTTTAGATCGTGCCAAAATGCTCAACTGTAACCCCATCTCTACACCCATCGACACCCGCTCGAAACTCTCTTCCACAGATGGAGCACCATATACCGACCCTTCCTTATACCGCAGCCTTGCCGGTGCTCTCCAGTACCTCACCTTGACACGTCCCGACCTTTCCTATGCCGTCCAACAGGTTTGCCTATTCATGCATGATCCCCGCGACTCCCATTTTCAGCTTATCAAGCGGATACTCCGCTATATTCGAGGCACCACTCACTTTGTCCTGCAGCTCTACCGCTCCACCTCACATGATTTGATTGCTTATTCCGATGCCGATTGGGCCGGTTGTCCGGACACTCGTAAATCCACCTCCGGCTTCTGTGTTTTCTTGGGCAACAATCTTGTGTCTTGGTCTTCCAAGCGGCAGCACACCGTCTCTCGTTCCAGTGCCGAGGCTGAGTACCGTGCAGTGGCGAATTGTGTCGCGGAATCATGTTGGCTCCGGCAGCTATTGACTGATCTCCGCCTTCCTCCTACCCGTGCCACCGTGGTCTATTGTGACAATGTAAGTGCCATGTATTTGTCCTCCAACCCGGTGCAGCATCAACGGACGAAGCACGTTGAGATTGACCTACACTTTGTTCAGGACCGTGTCAACCTTGGAGAAGCGCGTGTGCTCCATGTGCCTACTACATCTCAGTTTGCGGACATATTTACAAAGGGACTACCTTCCTTGGTGTTCTCTCAATTTCGATCCAGCCTAAACATCACGGCAGGTGATGTTACGACTGCGGGGGGCTGTTAAACACCGTACGTGTACACTTGATGTAACGACCTCTCCCTAGTCTGTAGGCACGTCCTTCTGTTACGGACTGCATGCACCTGCGTGTGCCCCTGCTATCCCTTCTGTTACGGACTGCATGCACCTGCGTGTGCCCCTGCTACCGCTGCGCTCTCTCCCTCTCTCTTCTACTTATGTAACAGTTCAGATCAGATGTAATACAAGAGATATACGAGAGAGTTGACCCATCTATCTCCCTGGCCTCACATTTTTCACTCCCTTTTAAACATCAAAACAATATGAAGCAAACACGTAGATAGTGTATGCGGTCCGTGGCCTCACACGTAGATATGAAGCAAACACATCAAAAACACTACCATACCTTTTTTTAAGAATCTACACTACCAAACCTATACATTTTTTTGACGGGACCATACCTATACATTTTTTTAGGGGAGAACCATACCTATGCATGTAGTACGGGCGGAGCTACAAGGTGGGCAGGGTGGGCTGCAGCCCACCCTGTAATTTTACACCAGCCTACTATATACCATATCTGAGATGGGCCAAAGAAAATAATATAAAACCCAATAGCTGTTACCAAGTCCTGACCCCATCTCTGCCTAGGCTGAGGATAAATTCGGGGAGCGCCTGTACGCCGCCCGTGTGCGTCCGATCGTTCCGACTTCGCTGAAGCGACGCGCACACGGGCCGGCCCAATCATCTGGCTATGAGCGAAAAAAAGAAAAAAGAAAAAGCGTATGTGTGGGATCGAACCGACGACTTCATGCTCGAATCAAGTGAGGCTAACCAGCCGAGCTAGCTAACACGACAATTTTACATGCAGCGCCAATCTTAAAGTAGAATGTACAGGGGCAAATCCTTAAAAAAAACGTTCAACATTTTTATAAATACGTTGAAGAAATTTTAAAATACAGTGAACCTTTTTGTAAAAAAATACTGAACAAATTTAAAATACTAAAATGGACATTTGATGGTTATACGCTAAACAATTTTTAAATATATGATGAACAAAACTTAAATACACAATGAACATTTTCTAATTATATGTTGAACAATTTCATAATATACAATGACCATTTTTGTAATACACAATGAACATTTTCTAATATACGTTGAACAATTTAATAATACATAATGAACATTTTTGTAATACATAATGAACATTTTCTAATATACGTTTAATAATATACAATGAACATTTTTGTAATACACAATGAACAATTTTACAGTGCAAGGTGAACTATGTCATAATATACGATGAGCATTTTCTTAATACATTGAAGATTTTTGTAACACACGGTGAACTCTTTATACAAATACACCATAATGAAAAGAAGAACAGAAACATGAAATAAAAAAGGAAATGTAAATGAAAGAAAATGAAAGGACAAAAAGGAATCAAAACAGAAAAATAAAAAACGGAACAAAACAACTGAAAACCGGCCAAAACCATGAAAAAACTGGAAGCAAAAAACCATAGAAGAAAAACGAAAAATACCCCGCAAGAAACAGGGGAAACAGCAGCGAACGAAATCCGTACCTGGGCCGGCCCAAGTGGCGACTTGCTTCAGCGAAGGCTGCTCCTTTTGACGCCTGCGGGCGTCAAATAGGATTTGCCTAAATTCGTTTATCCAAGAACTAGCCTCGGGAGCTATATCCCACATCCAGCGAAGCGTCTGGAGTAATTGGGCCAGCCCAATAGAGATTCTTTTAAGAAAAATTCAGTTAAAAAGGGAGAGCGAGGGGGGTCAATCCTCAAATCTCCTAGGTGGTTCGTCGTGTTGATAGCCACAGAGCAAACTTCAAGTTCATGTTAAATAACTTGGACACAACTTACTAGAAGGAAAAGAGCTGGATTTTACACTGTTTTCTATATTTTTGTTTTCTTTTTTCACCGAGTTTTCTCCATTGTATATCAGTAGTAACAGATAGTTTGGTAGCAAGATAATTCGTAGCAAGTAACAAGGTACAACAAGATGGTCTAATCCTTATGTTCCAAAGGACAAGCCATAAATACTTCTTATAATAAGAAAATCGTTATCGAGGATACATGAAAATTTCGTCTAGTCATGTTCATCATAAGTCATTGATTCACGTTCATTATTTTGATAAATTTTTATGTGGGTGAACTAGTGCTAGGGTGTTGTTTTTATTTGAAAAATAACCCACTTATGATTACCCTCTCTCATAAGCATCACTAGTGTAGAAAAGCCTAGGTATGACGTGGCAAAAACGATCTTGTTGGCGTGGACGCACGACGCCATCAATATGGCGCAATTGCTAAAATGTAGTGGTGGCATTGGAGCCCACGTCGGCAGTATTCTACGTGAGTTGCGTGCCACGTGGCCAACACCAGCAGTAAACTTGTCTTAACACTATCGTTCCTTGTTGGCCAACGCCGGCAAATTGATTTTTTGGTAATAAAAAATTGTTTTACCTCATAAACTAAATAATTGTACTTCACAAAAAGGTACTAGCTAGTTACTCAATAGGTACTAATTAACGCAAGATACTCATCAACTTAACAAGTTAATTAAACTTCACAAAAGTTACTCATCGACTCAAGATGAACTAGCTAGTTAAAGAACTACTCTTCATCAAGGATTACACTCAGCTGGTGAAGCTTCTTTCTATTGCTCTCTTCATCTTTTTTAAAATGAGCTATGTCCACCTTGAGCTCATTGCTCTCTGTCCTGAGGAGTTTTCTCTCCTACTTCAGCCCATCGCTCTCCTTGATCAGCTTATCCCTCTCTGCCATCAGCTTATTAGTCTTCTTAACAAGTTGAACACTCTCATTGTGCAACTCTCTAATCTCTGCCTTTAGCGAGGCATTCACCTGTTGTAGGTTGTTGATGCTATAGTGATGACTCTCTAAGAAATCTTTGTTGAGCATGTTCACATTGTACACCTCCTCGTTGTTGCCTACAGAATCGGCTATGACCCGATGCACTTTAATTTGTTAGACAAATAAATAATTTGTTAGATAAAGTAGTTCAACATATGCACTCCTAATTATCCAACACATGGCAATTTCTACATATACCACATACAATTGAGCTAGCATCCATTGAAATAATGAACTAGCATGCCACACTTTTTAGTCACATACCCCAGTTGTCATACACTCAACTTCTAGCCAACTTTTGCCACAAGTGTGACGACCAATTTGGACACCACAAAACAGTGGCATGCCACACTCGTGGCACACAAGTGTGGATGGCAACCAAACACTTGTGACACACAAGAGTGGAAGCCTAGCTACTTAATTAAGCATGGCATGCCATGTTGACACTTGTGGCACTGATTTGGCACTGCTTCAACATGTGTATCAAAATGCCTAGAGCAAACACAAATTATCCAACACATATGGCAGTTTCGACACATCCAAATTATCCATCTATTCAAACTATCTTGCACTACCAAACTCCTAATTTGGCCTACTCACTTCACATTGTAGCTTCTATTCGTTTGGCCTACTCATTTCACATTGCAGTCTAACAAACTCCTAATTTTCCCTACCTAGTCAAATTATCTTGCTCTGCCAAACTGAAACCCTAGTCACTGATGATTTGTAGCCAATGCCGTGGAGGGGATGAACTCACCAATGCTTTGTATTCAATGTTGTGGAGGGGATGATTCCTAGCAGTCCGTCGCCATCATCGCCAAAACCCTAGCGATGCAAATCTAACAAAATCAAGTCAAACAAAATCAAACCAAATAAAATCAAATGGTTCTAGAGTAGGGCATAGAGAGAGGGAGATTTACATGTTTCCTAACGACCGGAACTCGCCGGAATTTGAGGGCAACGAGCGGCGAGAGAAAGGGGAACGAGAGAGCAAGGGCAGAGAGAGAGGGAGCGACGGTAGAGAGAGCATGCTAGGGTGAGGCGAGGGACCCTTGTCCTTCGTTTTGACCCCCACTGCCTCCTAAATATTTATGGCTTGGCCCAATAAACAAAAAAAGTAAACTTGGCAAAAACCAATATTTTTTTTACTTTACTAAAAACAATACAATATTAATAATTTAATAAAAAAATATTCTTAACTTAATAAAAAATACAAAATAATAATAGTACTTTAATAAAAGTTAAAACAATATTTTCCAGTTAGTAAAAACAACCAAAATAAAAGAAATATAATATTCTTAATTTAATAAAACTTAATAAAAGTAATACGAAATAATAATAGTACTTCAATAAAAGTCAAAACAATATTCTTAAATTAGTAAAAATAATTGAAATATTAGTATTTCCATTTCAAATAATATAAAAGTAATTCCAAAATTAATTTGAAATCTCAAACTATATATTTAAAAGTAATTCCAAATAATTAGAAATAAAAGTAATTCCAAATATTAGATGCCACGTGATGTAGTGCTGTCGTGGCAACCCATGACAAGCCATAACTGAACATAATAGTGCTGGCGTTCCATGTATACCACGCCAACACTATATTACGCCTGCTACAAAGTGTGGGCCCCATATACATGTGGTGTCTAATTCTTTTCCTACACGACCACTATGTCCGTAATAATGTCATACCAAATAAACAGACGTTACCACTATTTGAAAAAAAGGAGAGCTGGTGTTGGTTGAAAATGGTGCGCCACCAACGAAAGTTATGGCTAACACTTTTCCACTAGTGCATCCATAATTACGAAAGAAGAATTATGATAAATCTAAACATAGCATGAAACATATGGATCCAAATCAGCCTCTTACTAATCCCACAATGCCTCCCCCTAGGCCCAAACATGGTAATGTGTCATGTAGTCAACAATCACACGACACCACTAGAGGAAGAACAACAAAACATGTCATCAAAATATTAAACGAAGATCAACTTCACATGATTACTTGTAACAAGACTTCTCCCATGTCCTCAGGAACAAACAAAACTACACACAAATCATATTCATCTTCATGATCAGATGAGATAAATATATGATTAAAAATCTGAACATATGATCTTCCACCAAACAAACTAACTAGCATCAACTATAAGATGTAATGAACACTAGTAGCAACCCACAAATATTAATCTGAGGTTCTGGGCAAAGATTGAATACAAGAAATGAACTATCGTTTGGAGATGAGATGATATTGATGAAGATGTTGATGGAGATGAGTCCTCCCATGATGAGAGGAGTCTTGTTGATGACGATAGCTTTAATTTTCCCCTCCCGGAGGGGAGTATCCCTAGTGGAATTGCTCTACTGAAGAGCAAAATTTCTCCTATCCAGGTTCCGCCTCGGGGCGACGATACTTTGCCCTGAAAGCCTTCTCTTATTTTATTTTACTAGGCCAAATGATCTCATATGCCGGTGATTTCAATATAAGCATTTTTAGATATTTCAATAGGGACTACAAACGTATGTATATAGATGTATTTTAGAGTGTAGATTCACTCATTTTGCTCCGTATGTAGTCCGTAATTAAATCACTAAAAAGAAGTATGTATTTAGAAACGAAGGGAGTATTTGCATGTGTCGGGTTTAGGACTGGGTGATAATGGACACTAGATCGTTGATGGCGCGCGTTGCCACGCCCGTCAACTTGGGCAATAGAATTATAAGAATCTACAACGTGAAATTATTATTTTCATAAAATCCAACCATATATTTTCAAGGTAAAATGTAGATGCTCCTACGGAATATTCCTTTTTGCACACGATAGCATGAGGTGTGTGGGGGGGGGGGGAGGGGAGGGTGATAGTTCAAGAGAATGATATTAGGGTACAAACAACACACATATTTACGCATCACTTCTATATAATCTTGGATTGTCTACAAAAATTCTCAGTTAGCTAGTTTTGAAACTTGAGAGGGCTATGTAACAACACTTGAAGAAAAAAATATCAGTATCGGGACACTTTCTTCATAGCAGGTTGATGGAGAATGAGCAGCAAAGAAATAATTATGACATATATAGACGTGCAACTCTCAATCGATTAACTTTGATAAATAAAGTATGGGGTTATGAAACTTAATAAACTAAACAAAAAGTACTAATTGTAACTGAGGCATCACAAATGGAGTTTATTCATAGCATCAAATTATCGGATACACATGTTCAAAGCTGTGAAATACATGTTGAAGCATAGCAAAGAAGTGACTACGTATATACCCAAACTGTACAGGTGAAGAAAGCAACAGCACTGATGGTGAAAAGTAACTCGCAATACATCATGTTAATGGGTAATCCAACAAACAAGACATATATTTTTTCTCTTTAGCTTAATACATGCATATTTTTCAAAAATTATGGTTGTCATTGATACAAATATGTGTCAATAAGTAATCCCTTCTATTTGTTGTATTTCCACATGTACCATGTTTTGAAGAGCTGTCGCTTTATTTCAGCAGACATGCGTTTGAGTTCAGTGACGTCTCTTGGAAAAATTATCAAAAAGCAGATTGTTAGCACATCGAAAAGAGATATATGAATTGAACGCATACATTATGGTACCAATTTTTTTATTCCAAATACACCTACATGCCCTAAATCCATTGTAAAAAGGCCAGCAATGGAATCCAACCAAACTACATGAGCAAGCTATGTACACCTGCAAGTATTTTCCCTGGTTTTGTTGCTGGAATATGCTAGGTGTACGGGACTGAAACAGTTTTTGATTACTTCACAAAATAGCTGATTCTGATTAATCATTGGTAGGAAACTGACAATTAATGTGGCTCATTTGTTGCTCCTCACATAACTAATATATTTAGAAATCTTTTATGGAAGCTGCATACTTCGATCTGACCTGGACGTCTTCTCTAAATATGTTGTGGAAGCTGCTTATTTAGATCTGACATGGTTGTCGTCTCTAAATATGTTGTTGAAGTGGAAGCAAGCCTGGAGTTTCTCGTTTAGTATTAAGCTTCCGGTGACAGCTTGGCAAACACTTTCTAGTGCATGATTTGTTTCATCCCGAAGATATTCTGCATATTTGCCAAATATACTGGGCCGAAAAAAAAAACAAATTATGGAGGGAAGAGCATAGGATGTACCTGATGCATACATAAAAGTAAGGAGCACAATTAATCACCAGGAAACATGCTAATCTATCTCGGAGCCATGGGTGAACGAAAAGGTGTGATGGAACCCGGGTGCCCCGACACCCCCTTATCCCGTGCGTTGTGTAATTTCAAGATTCGTGCTATGGACTAGTCAACAGCAGGTCACTTGCGGTGTCATGTTAAAAAAGCAGGCAATTTGCAGAGACAAATAGGGCCAGCACTAGACTGTAGCAGTCAGTATAGGCATGCCAGTAGGTCACGCGTAGGACAGTGGTGGAGCCCTAGCAGGAGGCTAGGTGGGCCATCGGGGTGAAAGAACAACACGACGTAGGCGGTGCATGCGGTGTATTCAGGCTACTCCTACAATGCTGTGTACAGAATTTAGCTACTCAAACAACTAGCACCTGCCAACTGTTAAGTGGACCCGTTTTGCTCCACGCCGCATGTGCTACCCGTTGACTACCAATGGAACAGTAGTATAAATATAATTTTCTTATTTTTTGGTTTCAATTTTTTTAATGAAATACACACATACCTATAGATCGATGTATAATACTTGTCTTTTAAATTTTATGGCAAAATTCATGTTTATGCTATCTACATGCATTTTTTATGTATTTCTATAACATGCAAAATTCACTATAAAATAACTGATTTCTTTTTTTACAGCTCACATCATAAACGCATTTTCAAAGAAATTTTACACACATATAGCATACACCTCTCATTACAGTGTGGTCGGTACCATCAACGAATATGTGCCTGGCACAAAATGCAACCCACCCGGCTACCTCTACCCAATCCTAGCAGTAGTTGTATTGTGCGTTCACTGTTCGCCGTTCATCTCCTGTCCTCCTACGAGTGTCCTGCTGCAAATTAAAAAATATTGCTGCCTGAGTAACAGAGTAAGATTCCAGGCAGGTCTGCCGCCCACGCTCTTTTCAGTCAAAGTTTGTTGTCCGGTAAAGTTGTATTATCATATCCAGCGTATAACCCGTAGCTAGCTAAGATTCTTTTCACTAGTGATGCACCATAGCCACGCATGCATGCATGATACGTGGCGCTCCAAACAATAATCACGTCGTAAGGATTTGACAATTTTGTTGATATACTAGTCACGTGCCTGATAGCCGTTGCACACTAGAACAGTTGCTTGAAGCAAATCATATTTAAAAGTGATGATCGATCTACTCTCTTTTGCTGTGTTCCACTAAACCATTAACAGGTCTCAAAAATGCATTCTTGTGACCATCAAGTTCATATACTTAAGGGCATCCACAATGTATGCCAAATTGCTAGTGCCAAATGATAAAGTAGCTTTTGGCATTGCTTCTCATATTGTGGAGGTAGTGCTAAATTAGAGAAAAGAGGGAACCGATCCTTCCACCGCGCGCTCGTTGTGGCCGCTCGCCCTTGCTCGACGTGGCCGCGCGCCCGCGCCTTGCTCCAGTCCGCCATGGCCGCGCACCCGCGCCCTGCTCCAGCCCGCCGTGGCCGCTCGCCCTTGCTCGTCGTGGCCGCACGCCCGCGCCCTACTCCAGCCTGCCGTGACAGCTCGTGCTCGCTTGCCGCGCCAGCCCGCAGCTCTAGCAGCAGCCATCGCGGCGCCCGCATGCGCTCGCCGCGCCCGCCCGCAGCTGCAGCAGCAGTCGTCGCCGCTTGTCGCGCGCGCCCACCATACCGGCCCGCCCGCGCCGCCCGCCACCACGCCCCGCCCACAACGCTGGCCGGCCCCATGCCGCGCCCCGCCTACAGCGCCGGCCCGCCCCGCGCCGTGACTATCGCGCCCGCAGCCACGCACCGTCCGCATCCTAGCGCCGGTGCTGCAGCCTGGCGCTCGCCTTCAAGCTCCCGCGCCTGGAGGTGACCGTCGGCATGGAGAACCGGCACTGGGTGATGGCGGCGGCCAAAGAGACGGTGCCCGGGCGCGCACTCCAGCAGCATGCTTCGGTGGGTTGGTGGGGAAGAGAGGGAAAAAGGGAGAGGGAGAGAGTGGATGGGTGGGCAAGCGGGCCCCCCTGGTTTCAATGATAGCCAGGCCAGGGTCACATGAACCACGCAGAGACACGGCCGGACAGTATATAAGTATACGGTTGGCCACTTAATGTGCCAGGTACAAGTATACATAAATGTATCAAGTACAAGTATATGGCTGTCCACTTAATTAGTAGTATGTAGGAATAGGAATGTACTAGGTACAAGTATACGATTATCCACTTAGTGTACCAGGTACAAGAATATCCTTATGGTGGCCAAATGTACCAAGTCCAATTAGTGTGCGTTGATTGTACCATGTATATGTATGTTTGTGATGAGTTAATGTACCAGGTAAAAGTTACGAGTAACAAACAATATTATTGCCCAACATTGTGCATCTCATCCGAGTAGCCCTCCTCGACGGAAGAGTTGTCAGACGACTTACCATAGTGTTTGTATATTTACCCCATATTTGAATCCATTGTTTCATAGACGAAGAGACTGGAAAATTTAGCACGAGCAATCCAACTAACACTTGTTGGGCATGGTGATTACCGTATGGGTGAATGGTACCTTTGCGGTGGATGAAGAAGTGGTCTGGTCCAGCGGAGGAGGAGAAGTGTCGTGGATCCCAGGTGTATCGATGTAGGTGACAGAGTCATGGAGTGCAAGTATGGGCGGGGCGGTGTTCGAATGGCGGCGCCGGCAAGAGAGAAAACAGATGCAGATAAAGTTGTATTAAGGGATGTACGGGGGTCCTTGAGGTGCGCTTTTGAGCACGGGCCTTAAGCATGGGGCGGGAGGAGGAGCGGCCAGGGTGCCAGAGGCTTACATGGCTATCGCAGGCTTGATGAATAACAGCTCTGACGACTACGATGATACCCTTTATACCGCTGCAAGAGCATCCATCTCATGGCACAATTACAAGTTGGGCGCTCGTCCTGATCTCAAGGGAGAAGACAAGCTTGTGTTCACGACATATGGGCATGCACAACGAGAGTTGCCTGTACTCGACACGGACGGATGTGAGAAGCTCGTGAATGTACCAGTACAAGTATGCCTGAATGTACGAGGTACAAGTAGTTGTGCACATAATGTACCAGGTACAAGACTATTGGCTAAATGTACCAAGTCCAATTACTGTGCATTGATTGTACCAGGTTGCTTGGACCTGCTACATTCAGCCGGAACAAGCATACAACACCCAAAAAAGATTCCTACCAAGCAAAATTAGATAAAATGTAGATCGACTGTAAACTACAAGCTAATACATGAGTACTTGGACCTAATAATTCAGCCAACGCAACCATACTTGGACTGGTACATTCACCCGACACAATCATACTTGCACCTGGTACATTCAACGGACACAATCTTTAGACCTGACACATTCAGTTGGCACAGATAACTTCCTGCACTTAACAGAATAAAGCCGAAGGAGGACAACAAAGGGCTGATGGTGTTTGAGTATGGCTGGTGCGATTTCGCATCTCGCCATGGTCTCAAGGAAGGAGACAAGCTTCTGATCTCCACCTATGGGCCAACACAATGGGAGTTGTCTGCGACCAACCATGGGGTGGTGCTTCAATGACAACGACGATGGTGACGACGGCGAGCTCTGTGATGCAGTGAGGGTGGTGGTCGGGAGGAGGATGACCTGACATGCTCATTAAACACGCCTCTCTTCTTGCGTGGAGAGATCGTCGCATGTTTTTTCTTTTTTTTTCGTTGCAAGTGATGGGGACGAAGCACTACTCAAATCAGATGGTTACAGGAAGTTTTATCATATGGTGGAAACCGGACCGGCTGCAACTTTGGGTCGGTTGACCGGCACCTATAGATGGCCCTTTTTGTTAGATGCATAGCTCACGGGTAAGAAAATATCTCCATTACACCCAACACATTACCAAATATATACCGGGCGCAACCATACATGAGTACTACCACTACTAGGGAAAAGGCTAGCAGCAGCGCGACTTTAATGTGTATCAGTAGCGCGGGTAGCGGCGGTACTAATAAGGCGCTACAGCTAACACATAGCAGTAGCGCGGGCTCACCGGCGCTACTGCTACACAAGTGTAGCAGCAGCGCGGTTAGCGTAAGCTCGCTACTGCTAGTAGCTCTAGCTCGCTTTCCCTGGACGCGCTACTGCTATCGCGGCGCTGCTGCTAACTTTTATACACTCGCTACTGCTAATTTAAGTAGTTTTTTTTTCGGCATATTTGTTTTGTATTTGAACAGGCTTTATAGAAGAATCTTTAGCACATAGAAATGTCATCATGATACACATACAAATGCCTGCGAGACCACAAATGTAATCGTAGCATATACATACAAATAGTCTCATCATAATGATCATCCAACACAAAGTGGTATCTTGTCATCATCTCGAAAATAGCGATACATGCAAGTCTCGAATACTTGCAACTACAACAATGTCATCCATCTAAACAAAGGTATACGCAAGAAGAGCTATCACTATGAGTGAGAGCGAAACTACGCAGTACATGAGGTGGCGGTTACGAGTCCTCTCTCGCGCTAGCGTGAACCTCAAATAACTAGCTTCTCCTTCTTGTCTGCTTTTGAAGCCTTTATGGCTGGCGCCCGTGAACCCATTCACTTGCGCCTGTCACTCATGCCACTCGTTGTACACCCCCGGAACCTTCCATTTGTACACGACATAGCAATTCCAGCTCGCTATCAAGAAACTAGGTACCTGTTAGAGATGCATGTTCATGAAGAGGATGTACAATCATATATATGCAACAAAATATACTAGAGCAACACCGAAAAAGAAAGGGTTAGCAACTAGATGCAACATACAATACGCAAATTAATTAACTAGAGGTAGGTCATCGTACGCAAACTAACAAAGTAGCTTACGCAAGTTCGGCAGGGACCATGGACATCACAAAGTTTCATCGCTACAAAAAGTATACAAGTTCAACCGACACATATCATCATCATCGGCATCATAAATCACTAGAAGTTCCATCCTTCCATATCATCGAGGATGAACCCTAGCTTCTTGAACGGCGTGAGGTCTAGACGTTGCATGCCTATGCGAGTTCGGACGTCATCTCGCAATATAGGGCCGTGGTGGAACATCCCCTTCTCATCGACGACTTCTTTCATGATAATCGTCGCAATGTCACTTTGGATGCGAAAGAAGTCACCTCTAAGTTTATAATCCGCTTCTCCATGAGATTCTAGCCACTTGTGGATATGATCGTCATTTCTGCTTCTCATGCGAAGCTTTTGGTGATTCGTGTTGAACTGAATCATGAGATGGACGATGTAGTATCCATCCTTCTTGCTTTGTTTTGGTACATGGATGGAGGAGAAGTTAGTTTTATGCGCGAAACCCATCTTCTTGTTCCTTTGTTTCCTGATCTGCACGTGGCCACCTCTAAAGCTGAAGCCTTGGAGAGCATCATCTAGAATATTCATTATGTGGGTGTAGTCTTTTATCTCCTAGTCTCTGGAAGGGTCAAAATACACGGCGTGGGAGACTTGTGGGTAAAGAACGATAAGGACGGCGCGCTCGTTGCTGCGGGGAAAAGACACCTCAAATTATTCCCCATATGAGAGAGAAGGAATGATTGAAATGTATGAAAGGGTTGTCCGGAACTGACTTACTTTGGATGATAAGGCACGAGGACAATTTCCCGGTCCTTATTCTGTACCATGAAGTTTTGGAGGTACTCCCTAGCAGTTTCACGCTCAAAGTCGCCGAGACTCAAGAAAGACTCGTGCATGTAGTACGGATCCGCCACACAGATTTGCGAGACTTCTTCGCTCTTCATGACGGAGCTCATATGTAGCGCAAAAAGGCGGACGATTGTAAAATCGAGCCGCCTTGTTAGAAACATCTCAAAGATATGGTCAAACCGCAGGAAGAACACCTCCGCGGGCTGTGTCTCGACGTAGCACTTCCCCTCAGGCACACACGAGCCGCGTATGTCGGATATCCTGGATCCTTTGAGGCTAGTAGGCTTTTCTCAGTCGAAAGCACATGGTCGTGCAGTCTCCTGAGATCCCCTGATAGTGCTTCCAGTGGTTTCGGCGGTAGCATCGGCTCGCCCGTGAGATGGAACATGACCGCACCTTTCACGGGGCGGCTCTACCTCGCCCGGCGTGGGTGCCACCGAACGCCGCTGGTGTGCTCGGCCCTCGTACCGCCGCTCCCACGCAGGCGTATCCGGTTATGTACTCCGGCCCGACGCCCTTCCCTGCTGCTGCACCTGCCCCTGGATCGGGGTCCTACACCACGCTCGGGCCCTTTGCTGCTGCCCCGTATGCGACTCCTGGATCGGCAAACTACCCCACGCCGGCGCCCTTTCCTGCTGCTCCAACACTGCTGCCGGGGCCCTCTAGCTGGGATCAGCAGGCCTTGTTTCACCAGGCCTACAGCAACGTCGCGACCCAACACCCCAACAGCGCCACCGACTGGATAATGGATTCAGGCGCCTCTTCACACGTCACAGGTCAGCAAGGTAACCTCTCCATCTGTCACTCTCCTTCACGGCTTAATTCTTCTAGCATCACCGTTGGTAATGGCCATCAGCTCCCTATTGTTGCATCTGGATCCACTACTCTCTCACCCACAGACTTTACCCTTAATGATGTTCTTGTATCACCATCCATCATCACCAACCTTATTGGGGTTCATAAATTTACTACTGAAAATTGGTGTTCCGTCGAATTTGACCCTTTCGGCTTTGATGTGAAGGATCTCGCCAGCAGGACGGTTCTCATGCGCTCCAATAGCCCAGGTCCACTCTACCCCTTCCATGGTGATTCGGAGCACACCACGATGGCTCTCTCCGTTGCGGTCGACGGCGATACCTGGCACAAACGGCTTGGTCACCCCGGCCACGCTACTCTCTCACGTCTTTCTCGTGATTTTATTCAACTTTGTAATAAACCGGCCCCTGTATGCTCATCTTGCCAGCTTGGTCGGCAACCCCGTCTCCCTTTCCCTTCCTCTAGAACATGTACCACCGGCCCCTTTCAAATAATTCACTGTGATTTGTGGACTTCACCGGTTGCTAGTTTTTCTGGTTTTCAATATTACCTTATTATCTTGGATGATTTCTCACATTATTCATGGTCTTTTCCGTTGCGCTCCAAATCCGACACCTCCCCCACCCTACAACGCTTCTTCCAATATGTACTCACGCAATTTCATGTTCTCATTAAATGCTTACAATGTGACAATGGTGGTGAATTCATCAACACATCTCTTCGCACTTTCTTCTCCGATAATGGTATCACTTTTCGCCTCTCATGCCCACACACCTCGCCCCAAAACGGCAAAGCCGAACGCCTCATTCGATCTACCAATGATATTGTGCGCACCCTACTCATCCAAGCCAACTTCCCACCTCCCTTTTGGGTCGAAGCACTTCACACCGCCACGTATCTCCTCAACCGGCGTCCATCTAGCCCGATTAATTTTAACACACCCTACTATCTTCTCCACGGTGCTCACCCCTCCTATGACCACCTTCGCGCCTTTGGTTGTCTTTGCTTTCCAAATACCTACGCTACCGCCCCACACAAATTATCTCCACGTTCTGTACGCTGTGTTTTTCTCGGATATCCCCTTGAACACAAAGGGTACCGTTGCCTAGATCTCTCTTCCCGCAGGGTTTTTATTTCTCGGCACGTCATATTTGACGAGACACAGTTTCCATATACTGTGCCCACACCGCCCGCCACAAACTCTCCTCCTGCACCGGATTCCCCGCCTCCCACGCAGCTTCCGCCGATCCTCCTTGATGGCCACGCCCCACCTACCTCGGACTACCCAAACAAATCTACAACCGGCGCTGCTGACCAAACCCAAACGTCGCCCGCTTCCCGGCCCACCCAATCGATCGGATCAGCCTCGCAACCTGCTCCCGAATCCCCACCTGCCACGTCTGCCCGCTTGCCCGCCCCAACCGCGCCTGCTAGCCCTCCCACCGCCTCCCTCTCGCCCGCATGCACCTCTGCTTCCGCGCCACCCTCTCCTACCAAGCCACAAGTTCCACCTCTGCCACCCCGGTCTATTCCCGTGACTCCACCCGAGAACGCACACAAGATGAAAACGCGTGCCAAAGCCGGGTATTTTATGCCTAAGGTTCTCACGTTGTCTCCTATTTCGCCACTTCCGGCCACCTACAAATCTGCCCTTAGGGATCCCAATTGGCACAACGCGATGTTAGACGAATATAATGCCTTGATGCAGAATGACACTTGGTCTTTGGTTCCTTGTCCTGCAGGTGTGAACGTTGTGACTGGCAAATGGATCTATCGTCATAAGCTAAATCCGGATGGCTCTCTCGCCCGGTACAAGGCACGTTGGGTTCTTCGCGGCTTCACTCAGCGGGAAGGGGTGGACTATGGCGAAACTTTCAGTCATGTGGTCAAGCCGGCCACCATCCGTGTGGTCCTTAGCCTTGCCACTTCTCAGTCGTGGCCCATGCATCAGCTTGACGTCAAAAACGCTTTTCTGCATGGTCATCTTCGCGAGACGGTATATTGCCAACAACCCTCTGGTTTCATTGATTCCACTAAGCCCACTCATGTATGTCGCCTACACAAATCACTCTATGGCCTCAAACAAGCCCCGCGCGCTTGGTTCACTCGCTTCACCACCTTCCTTCACGGCATCGGCTTTGTAGCATCTAAGTGTGATCCATCACCCTTCATACTGCATCGTGGCACGCAAATTGCGTATCTACTCCTTTATGTTGATGATATCATCCTCACTGCTAATGCCACAACACTTCTACATTCCATCATCAATTCTCTGAAGTGTGAATTCTCTATGAGTGATTTAGGCGACATTCATCATTTTTTAGGCATCAATGTACACCGCAACACCCATGGCATTTTTTTGTCCCAAGAACAATATGCTCTCGAAATTTTAGATCGTGCCAAAATGCTCAACTGTAACCCCATCTCTACACCCATCGACACCCGCTCGAAACTCTCTTCCACAGATGGAGCACCATATACCGACCCTTCCTTATACCGCAGCCTTGCCGGTGCTCTCCAGTACCTCACCTTGACACGTCCCGACCTTTCCTATGCCGTCCAACAGGTTTGCCTATTCATGCATGATCCCCGCGACTCCCATTTTCAGCTTATCAAGCGGATACTCCGCTATATTCGAGGCACCACTCACTTTGTCCTGCAGCTCTACCGCTCCACCTCACATGATTTGATTGCTTATTCCGATGCCGATTGGGCCGGTTGTCCGGACACTCGTAAATCCACCTCCGGCTTCTGTGTTTTCTTGGGCAACAATCTTGTGTCTTGGTCTTCCAAGCGGCAGCACACCGTCTCTCGTTCCAGTGCCGAGGCTGAGTACCGTGCAGTGGCGAATTGTGTCGCGGAATCATGTTGGCTCCGGCAGCTATTGACTGATCTCCGCCTTCCTCCTACCCGTGCCACCGTGGTCTATTGTGACAATGTAAGTGCCATGTATTTGTCCTCCAACCCGGTGCAGCATCAACGGACGAAGCACGTTGAGATTGACCTACACTTTGTTCAGGACCGTGTCAACCTTGGAGAAGCGCGTGTGCTCCATGTGCCTACTACATCTCAGTTTGCGGACATATTTACAAAGGGACTACCTTCCTTGGTGTTCTCTCAATTTCGATCCAGCCTAAACATCACGGCAGGTGATGTTACGACTGCGGGGGGCTGTTAAACACCGTACGTGTACACTTGATGTAACGACCTCTCCCTAGTCTGTAGGCACGTCCTTCTGTTACGGACTGCATGCACCTGCGTGTGCCCCTGCTACCGCTGCGCTCTCTCCCTCTCTCTTCTACTTATGTAACAGTTCAGATCAGATGTAATACAAGAGATATACGAGAGAGTTGACCCATCTATCTCCCTGGCCTCACATTTTTCACTCCCTTTTAAACATCAAAACAATATGAAGCAAACACGTAGATAGTGTATGCGGTCCGTGGCCTCACACGTAGATATGAAGCAAACACATCAAAAACACTACCATACCTTTTTTTAAGAATCTACACTACCAAACCTATACATTTTTTTGACGGGACCATACCTATACATTTTTTTAGGGGAGAACCATACCTATGCATGTAGTACGGGCGGAGCTACAAGGTGGGCAGGGTGGGCTGCAGCCCACCCTGTAATTTTACACCAGCCTACTATATACCATATCTGAGATGGGCCAAAGAAAATAATATAAAACCCAATAGCTGTTACCAAGTCCTGACCCCATCTCTGCCTAGGCTGAGGATAAATTCGGGGAGCGCCTGTACGCCGCCCGTGTGCGTCCGATCGTTCCGACTTCGCTGAAGCGACGCGCACACGGGCCGGCCCAATCATCTGGCTATGAGCGAAAAAAAGAAAAAAGAAAAAGCGTATGTGTGGGATCGAACCGACGACTTCATGCTCGAATCAAGTGAGGCTAACCAGCCGAGCTAGCTAACACGACAATTTTACATGCAGCGCCAATCTTAAAGTAGAATGTACAGGGGCAAATCCTTAAAAAAAACGTTCAACATTTTTATAAATACGTTGAAGAAATTTTAAAATACAGTGAACCTTTTTGTAAAAAAATACTGAACAAATTTAAAATACTAAAATGGACATTTGATGGTTATACGCTAAACAATTTTTAAATATATGATGAACAAAACTTAAATACACAATGAACATTTTCTAATTATATGTTGAACAATTTCATAATATACAATGACCATTTTTGTAATACACAATGAACATTTTCTAATATACGTTGAACAATTTAATAATACATAATGAACATTTTTGTAATACATAATGAACATTTTCTAATATACGTTTAATAATATACAATGAACATTTTTGTAATACACAATGAACAATTTTACAGTGCAAGGTGAACTATGTCATAATATACGATGAGCATTTTCTTAATACATTGAAGATTTTTGTAACACACGGTGAACTCTTTATACAAATACACCATAATGAAAAGAAGAACAGAAACATGAAATAAAAAAGGAAATGTAAATGAAAGAAAATGAAAGGACAAAAAGGAATCAAAACAGAAAAATAAAAAACGGAACAAAACAACTGAAAACCGGCCAAAACCATGAAAAAACTGGAAGCAAAAAACCATAGAAGAAAAACGAAAAATACCCCGCAAGAAACAGGGGAAACAGCAGCGAACGAAATCCGTACCTGGGCCGGCCCAAGTGGCGACTTGCTTCAGCGAAGGCTGCTCCTTTTGACGCCTGCGGGCGTCAAATAGGATTTGCCTAAATTCGTTTATCCAAGAACTAGCCTCGGGAGCTATATCCCACATCCAGCGAAGCGTCTGGAGTAATTGGGCCAGCCCAATAGAGATTCTTTTAAGAAAAATTCAGTTAAAAAGGGAGAGCGAGGGGGGTCAATCCTCAAATCTCCTAGGTGGTTCGTCGTGTTGATAGCCACAGAGCAAACTTCAAGTTCATGTTAAATAACTTGGACACAACTTACTAGAAGGAAAAGAGCTGGATTTTACACTGTTTTCTATATTTTTGTTTTCTTTTTTCACCGAGTTTTCTCCATTGTATATCAGTAGTAACAGATAGTTTGGTAGCAAGATAATTCGTAGCAAGTAACAAGGTACAACAAGATGGTCTAATCCTTATGTTCCAAAGGACAAGCCATAAATACTTCTTATAATAAGAAAATCGTTATCGAGGATACATGAAAATTTCGTCTAGTCATGTTCATCATAAGTCATTGATTCACGTTCATTATTTTGATAAATTTTTATGTGGGTGAACTAGTGCTAGGGTGTTGTTTTTATTTGAAAAAATAACCCACTTATGATTACCCTCTCTCATAAGCATCACTAGTGTAGAAAAGCCTAGGTATGACGTGGCAAAAACGATCTTGTTGGCGTGGACGCACGACGCCATCAATATGGCGCAATTGCTAAAATGTAGTGGTGGCATTGGAGCCCACGTCGGCAGTATTCTACGTGAGTTGCGTGCCACGTGGCCAACACCAGCAGTAAACTTGTCTTAACACTATCGTTCCTTGTTGGCCAACGCCGGCAAATTGATTTTTTGGTAATAAAAAATTGTTTTACCTCATAAACTAAATAATTGTACTTCACAAAAAGGTACTAGCTAGTTACTCAATAGGTACTAATTAACGCAAGATACTCATCAACTTAACAAGTTAATTAAACTTCACAAAAGTTACTCATCGACTCAAGATGAACTAGCTAGTTAAAGAACTACTCTTCATCAAGGATTACACTCAGCTGGTGAAGCTTCTTTCTATTGCTCTCTTCATCTTTTTTAAAATGAGCTATGTCCACCTTGAGCTCATTGCTCTCTGTCCTGAGGAGTTTTCTCTCCTACTTCAGCCCATCGCTCTCCTTGATCAGCTTATCCCTCTCTGCCATCAGCTTATTAGTCTTCTTAACAAGTTGAACACTCTCATTGTGCAACTCTCTAATCTCTGCCTTTAGCGAGGCATTCACCTGTTGTAGGTTGTTGATGCTATAGTGATGACTCTCTAAGAAATCTTTGTTGAGCATGTTCACATTGTACACCTCCTCGTTGTTGCCTACAGAATCGGCTATGACCCGATGCACTTTAATTTGTTAGACAAATAAATAATTTGTTAGATAAAGTAGTTCAACATATGCACTCCTAATTATCCAACACATGGCAATTTCTACATATACCACATACAATTGAGCTAGCATCCATTGAAATAATGAACTAGCATGCCACACTTTTTAGTCACATACCCCAGTTGTCATACACTCAACTTCTAGCCAACTTTTGCCACAAGTGTGACGACCAATTTGGACACCACAAAACAGTGGCATGCCACACTCGTGGCACACAAGTGTGGATGGCAACCAAACACTTGTGACACACAAGAGTGGAAGCCTAGCTACTTAATTAAGCATGGCATGCCATGTTGACACTTGTGGCACTGATTTGGCACTGCTTCAACATGTGTATCAAAATGCCTAGAGCAAACACAAATTATCCAACACATATGGCAGTTTCGACACATCCAAATTATCCATCTATTCAAACTATCTTGCACTACCAAACTCCTAATTTGGCCTACTCACTTCACATTGTAGCTTCTATTCGTTTGGCCTACTCATTTCACATTGCAGTCTAACAAACTCCTAATTTTCCCTACCTAGTCAAATTATCTTGCTCTGCCAAACTGAAACCCTAGTCACTGATGATTTGTAGCCAATGCCGTGGAGGGGATGAACTCACCAATGCTTTGTATTCAATGTTGTGGAGGGGATGATTCCTAGCAGTCCGTCGCCATCATCGCCAAAACCCTAGCGATGCAAATCTAACAAAATCAAGTCAAACAAAATCAAACCAAATAAAATCAAATGGTTCTAGAGTAGGGCATAGAGAGAGGGAGATTTACATGTTTCCTAACGACCGGAACTCGCCGGAATTTGAGGGCAACGAGCGGCGAGAGAAAGGGGAACGAGAGAGCAAGGGCAGAGAGAGAGGGAGCGACGGTAGAGAGAGCATGCTAGGGTGAGGCGAGGGACCCTTGTCCTTCGTTTTGACCCCCACTGCCTCCTAAATATTTATGGCTTGGCCCAATAAACAAAAAAAGTAAACTTGGCAAAAACCAATATTTTTTTTACTTTACTAAAAACAATACAATATTAATAATTTAATAAAAAAATATTCTTAACTTAATAAAAAATACAAAATAATAATAGTACTTTAATAAAAGTTAAAACAATATTTTCCAGTTAGTAAAAACAACCAAATAAAAGAAATATAATATTCTTAATTTAATAAAACTTAATAAAAGTAATACGAAATAATAATAGTACTTCAATAAAAGTCAAAACAATATTCTTAAATTAGTAAAAATAATTGAAATATTAGTATTTCCATTTCAAATAATATAAAAGTAATTCCAAAATTAATTTGAAATCTCAAACTATATATTTAAAAGTAATTCCAAATAATTAGAAATAAAAGTAATTCCAAATATTAGATGCCACGTGATGTAGTGCTGTCGTGGCAACCCATGACAAGCCATAACTGAACATAATAGTGCTGGCGTTCCATGTATACCACGCCAACACTATATTACGCCTGCTACAAAGTGTGGGCCCCATATACATGTGGTGTCTAATTCTTTTCCTACACGACCACTATGTCCGTAATAATGTCATACCAAATAAACAGACGTTACCACTATTTGAAAAAAAGGAGAGCTGGTGTTGGTTGAAAATGGTGCGCCACCAACGAAAGTTATGGCTAACACTTTTCCACTAGTGCATCCATAATTACGAAAGAAGAATTATGATAAATCTAAACATAGCATGAAACATATGGATCCAAATCAGCCTCTTACTAATCCCACAATGCCTCCCCCTAGGCCCAAACATGGTAATGTGTCATGTAGTCAACAATCACACGACACCACTAGAGGAAGAACAACAAAACATGTCATCAAAATATTAAACGAAGATCAACTTCACATGATTACTTGTAACAAGACTTCTCCCATGTCCTCAGGAACAAACAAAACTACACACAAATCATATTCATCTTCATGATCAGATGAGATAAATATATGATTAAAAATCTGAACATATGATCTTCCACCAAACAAACTAACTAGCATCAACTATAAGATGTAATGAACACTAGTAGCAACCCACAAATATTAATCTAAGGTTCTGGGCAAAGATTGAATACAAGAAATGAACTATCGTTTGGAGATGAGATGATATTGATGAAGATGTTGATGGAGATGAGTCCTCCCATGATGAGAGGAGTCTTGTTGATGACGATAGCTTTAATTTTCCCCTCCCGGAGGGGAGTATCCCTAGTGGAATTGCTCTACTGAAGAGCAAAATTTCTCCTATCCAGGTTCCGCCTCGGGGCGACGATACTTTGCCCTGAAAGCCTTCTCTTATTTTATTTTACTAGGCCAAATGATCTCATATGCCGGTGATTTCAATATAAGCATTTTTAGATATTTCAATAGGGACTACAAACGTATGTATATAGATGTATTTTAGAGTGTAGATTCACTCATTTTGCTCCGTATGTAGTCCGTAATTAAATCACTAAAAAGAAGTATGTATTTAGAAACGAAGGGAGTATTTGCATGTGTCGGGTTTAGGACTGGGTGATAATGGACACTAGATCGTTGATGGCGCGCGTTGCCACGCCCGTCAACTTGGGCAATAGAATTATAAGAATCTACAACGTGAAATTATTTTTTTCATAAAATCCAACCATATATTTTCAAGGTAAAATGTAGATGCTCCTACGGAATATTCCTTTTTGCACACGATAGCATGAGGTGTGTGGGGGGGGGGGGAGGGGAGGGTGATAGTTCAAGAGAATGATATTAGGGTACAAACAACACACATATTTACGCATCACTTCTATATAATCTTGGATTGTCTACAAAAATTCTCAGTTAGCTAGTTTTGAAACTTGAGAGGGCTATGTAACAACACTTGAAGAAAAAAATATCAGTATCGGGACACTTTCTTCATAGCAGGTTGATGGAGAATGAGCAGCAAAGAAATAATTATGACATATATAGACGTGCAACTCTCAATCGATTAACTTTGATAAATAAAGTATGGGGTTATGAAACTTAATAAACTAAACAAAAAGTACTAATTGTAACTGAGGCATCACAAATGGAGTTTATTCATAGCATCAAATTATCGGATACACATGTTCAAAGCTGTGAAATACATGTTGAAGCATAGCAAAGAAGTGACTACGTATATACCCAAACTGTACAGGTGAAGAAAGCAACAGCACTGATGGTGAAAAGTAACTCGCAATACATCATGTTAATGGGTAATCCAACAAACAAGACATATATTTTTTCTCTTTAGCTTAATACATGCATATTTTTCAAAAATTATGGTTGTCATTGATACAAATATGTGTCAATAAGTAATCCCTTCTATTTGTTGTATTTCCACATGTACCATGTTTTGAAGAGCTGTCGCTTTATTTCAGCAGACATGCGTTTGAGTTCAGTGACGTCTCTTGGAAAAATTATCAAAAAGCAGATTGTTAGCACATCGAAAAGAGATATATGAATTGAACGCATACATTATGGTACCAATTTTTTTATTCCAAATACACCTACATGCCCTAAATCCATTGTAAAAAGGCCAGCAATGGAATCCAACCAAACTACATGAGCAAGCTATGTACACCTGCAAGTATTTTCCCTGGTTTTGTTGCTGGAATATGCTAGGTGTACGGGACTGAAACAGTTTTTGATTACTTCACAAAATAGCTGATTCTGATTAATCATTGGTAGGAAACTGACAATTAATGTGGCTCATTTGTTGCTCCTCACATAACTAATATATTTAGAAATCTTTTATGGAAGCTGCATACTTCGATCTGACCTGGACGTCTTCTCTAAATATGTTGTGGAAGCTGCTTATTTAGATCTGACATGGTTGTCGTCTCTAAATATGTTGTTGAAGTGGAAGCAAGCCTGGAGTTTCTCGTTTAGTATTAAGCTTCCGGTGACAGCTTGGCAAACACTTTCTAGTGCATGATTTGTTTCATCCCGAAGATATTCTGCATATTTGCCAAATATACTGGGCCGAAAAAAAAAACAAATTATGGAGGGAAGAGCATAGGATGTACCTGATGCATACATAAAAGTAAGGAGCACAATTAATCACCAGGAAACATGCTAATCTATCTCGGAGCCATGGGTGAACGAAAAGGTGTGATGGAACCCGGGTGCCCCGACACCCCCTTATCCCGTGCGTTGTGTAATTTCAAGATTCGTGCTATGGACTAGTCAACAGCAGGTCACTTGCGGTGTCATGTTAAAAAAGCAGGCAATTTGCAGAGACAAATAGGGCCAGCACTAGACTGTAGCAGTCAGTATAGGCATGCCAGTAGGTCACGCGTAGGACAGTGGTGGAGCCCTAGCAGGAGGCTAGGTGGGCCATCGGGGTGAAAGAACAACACGACGTAGGCGGTGCATGCGGTGTATTCAGGCTACTCCTACAATGCTGTGTACAGAATTTAGCTACTCAAACAACTAGCACCTGCCAACTGTTAAGTGGACCCGTTTTGCTCCACGCCGCATGTGCTACCCGTTGACTACCAATGGAACAGTAGTATAAATATAATTTCTTATTTTTTGGTTTCAATTTTTTTAATGAAATACACACATACCTATAGATCGATGTATAATACTTGTCTTTTAAATTTTATGGCAAAATTCATGTTTATGCTATCTACATGCATTTTTTATGTATTTCTATAACATGCAAAATTCACTATAAAATAACTGATTTCTTTTTTTTACAGCTCACATCATAAACGCATTTTCAAAGAAATTTTACACACATATAGCATACACCTCTCATTACAGTGTGGTCGGTACCATCAACGAATATGTGCCTGGCACAAAATGCAACCCACCCGGCTACCTCTACCCAATCCTAGCAGTAGTTGTATTGTGCGTTCACTGTTCGCCGTTCATCTCCTGTCCTCCTACGAGTGTCCTGCTGCAAATTAAAAAATATTGCTGCCTGAGTAACAGAGTAAGATTCCAGGCAGGTCTGCCGCCCACGCTCTTTTCAGTCAAAGTTTGTTGTCCGGTAAAGTTGTATTATCATATCCAGCGTATAACCCGTAGCTAGCTAAGATTCTTTTCACTAGTGATGCACCATAGCCACGCATGCATGCATGATACGTGGCGCTCCAAACAATAATCACGTCGTAAGGATTTGACAATTTTGTTGATATACTAGTCACGTGCCTGATAGCCGTTGCACACTAGAACAGTTGCTTGAAGCAAATCATATTTAAAAGTGATGATCGATCTACTCTCTTTTGCTGTGTTCCACTAAACCATTAACAGGTCTCAAAAATGCATTCTTGTGACCATCAGTTCATATACTTAAGGGCATCCACAATGTATGCCAAATTGCTAGTGCCAAATGATAAAGTAGCTTTTGGCATTGCTTCTCATATTGTGGAGGTAGTGCTAAATTAGAGAAAAGAGGGAACCGATCCTTCCACCGCGCGCTCGTTGTGGCCGCTCGCCCTTGCTCGACGTGGCCGCGCGCCCGCGCCTTGCTCCAGTCCGCCATGGCCGCGCACCCGCGCCCTGCTCCAGCCCGCCGTGGCCGCTCGCCCTTGCTCGTCGTGGCCGCACGCCCGCGCCCTACTCCAGCCTGCCGTGACAGCTCGTGCTCGCTTGCCGCGCCAGCCCGCAGCTCTAGCAGCAGCCATCGCGGCGCCCGCATGCGCTCGCCGCGCCCGCCCGCAGCTGCAGCAGCAGTCGTCGCCGCTTGTCGCGCGCGCCCACCATACCGGCCCGCCCGCGCCGCCCGCCACCACGCCCCGCCCACAACGCTGGCCGGCCCCATGCCGCGCCCCGCCTACAGCGCCGGCCCGCCCCGCGCCGTGACTATCGCGCCCGCAGCCACGCACCGTCCGCATCCTAGCGCCGGTGCTGCAGCCTGGCGCTCGCCTTCAAGCTCCCGCGCCTGGAGGTGACCGTCGGCATGGAGAACCGGCACTGGGTGATGGCGGCGGCCAAAGAGACGGTGCCCGGGCGCGCACTCCAGCAGCATGCTTCGGTGGGTTGGTGGGGAAGAGAGGGAAAAAGGGAGAGGGAGAGAGTGGATGGGTGGGCAAGCGGGCCCCCCTGGTTTCAATGATAGCCAGGCCAGGGTCACATGAACCACGCAGAGACACGGCCGGACAGTATATAAGTATACGGTTGGCCACTTAATGTGCCAGGTACAAGTATACATAAATGTATCAAGTACAAGTATATGGCTGTCCACTTAATTAGTAGTATGTAGGAATAGGAATGTACTAGGTACAAGTATACGATTATCCACTTAGTGTACCAGGTACAAGAATATCCTTATGGTGGCCAAATGTACCAAGTCCAATTAGTGTGCGTTGATTGTACCATGTATATGTATGTTTGTGATGAGTTAATGTACCAGGTAAAAGTTACGAGTAACAAACAATATTATTGCCCAACATTGTGCATCTCATCCGAGTAGCCCTCCTCGACGGAAGAGTTGTCAGACGACTTACCATAGTGTTTGTATATTTACCCCATATTTGAATCCATTGTTTCATAGACGAAGAGACTGGAAAATTTAGCACGAGCAATCCAACTAACACTTGTTGGGCATGGTGATTACCGTATGGGTGAATGGTACCTTTGCGGTGGATGAAGAAGTGGTCTGGTCCAGCGGAGGAGGAGAAGTGTCGTGGATCCCAGGTGTATCGATGTAGGTGACAGAGTCATGGAGTGCAAGTATGGGCGGGGCGGTGTTCGAATGGCGGCGCCGGCAAGAGAGAAAACAGATGCAGATAAAGTTGTATTAAGGGATGTACGGGGGTCCTTGAGGTGCGCTTTTGAGCACGGGCCTTAAGCATGGGGCGGGAGGAGGAGCGGCCAGGGTGCCAGAGGCTTACATGGCTATCGCAGGCTTGATGAATAACAGCTCTGACGACTACGATGATACCCTTTTATACCGCTGCAAGAGCATCCATCTCATGGCACAATTACAAGTTGGGCGCTCGTCCTGATCTCAAGGGAGAAGACAAGCTTGTGTTCACGACATATGGGCATGCACAACGAGAGTTGCCTGTACTCGACACGGACGGATGTGAGAAGCTCGTGAATGTACCAGTACAAGTATGCCTGAATGTACGAGGTACAAGTAGTTGTGCACATAATGTACCAGGTACAAGACTATTGGCTAAATGTACCAAGTCCAATTACTGTGCATTGATTGTACCAGGTTGCTTGGACCTGCTACATTCAGCCGGAACAAGCATACAACACCCAAAAAAGATTCCTACCAAGCAAAATTAGATAAAATGTAGATCGACTGTAAACTACAAGCTAATACATGAGTACTTGGACCTAATAATTCAGCCAACGCAACCATACTTGGACTGGTACATTCACCCGACACAATCATACTTGCACCTGGTACATTCAACGGACACAATCTTTAGACCTGACACATTCAGTTGGCACAGATAACTTCCTGCACTTAACAGAATAAAGCCGAAGGAGGACAACAAAGGGCTGATGGTGTTTGAGTATGGCTGGTGCGATTTCGCATCTCGCCATGGTCTCAAGGAAGGAGACAAGCTTCTGATCTCCACCTATGGGCCAACACAATGGGAGTTGTCTGCGACCAACCATGGGGTGGTGCTTCAATGACAACGACGATGGTGACGACGGCGAGCTCTGTGATGCAGTGAGGGTGGTGGTCGGGAGGAGGATGACCTGACATGCTCATTAAACACGCCTCTCTTCTTGCGTGGAGAGATCGTCGCATGTTTTTTCTTTTTTTTTTCGTTGCAAGTGATGGGGACGAAGCACTACTCAAATCAGATGGTTACAGGAAGTTTTATCATATGGTGGAAACCGGACCGGCTGCAACTTTGGGTCGGTTGACCGGCACCTATAGATGGCCCTTTTTGTTAGATGCATAGCTCACGGGTAAGAAAATATCTCCATTACACCCAACACATTACCAAATATATACCGGGCGCAACCATACATGAGTACTACCACTACTAGGGAAAAGGCTAGCAGCAGCGCGACTTTAATGTGTATCAGTAGCGCGGGTAGCGGCGGTACTAATAAGGCGCTACAGCTAACACATAGCAGTAGCGCGGGCTCACCGGCGCTACTGCTACACAAGTGTAGCAGCAGCGCGGTTAGCGTAAGCTCGCTACTGCTAGTAGCTCTAGCTCGCTTTCCCTGGACGCGCTACTGCTATCGCGGCGCTGCTGCTAACTTTATACACTCGCTACTGCTAATTTAAGTAGTTTTTTTTTCGGCATATTTGTTTTGTATTTGAACAGGCTTTATAGAAGAATCTTTAGCACATAGAAATGTCATCATGATACACATACAAATGCCTGCGAGACCACAAATGTAATCGTAGCATATACATACAAATAGTCTCATCATAATGATCATCCAACACAAAGTGGTATCTTGTCATCATCTCGAAAATAGCGATACATGCAAGTCTCGAATACTTGCAACTACAACAATGTCATCCATCTAAACAAAGGTATACGCAAGAAGAGCTATCACTATGAGTGAGAGCGAAACTACGCAGTACATGAGGTGGCGGTTACGAGTCCTCTCTCGCGCTAGCGTGAACCTCAAATAACTAGCTTCTCCTTCTTGTCTGCTTTTGAAGCCTTTATGGCTGGCGCCCGTGAACCCATTCACTTGCGCCTGTCACTCATGCCACTCGTTGTACACCCCCGGAACCTTCCATTTGTACACGACATAGCAATTCCAGCTCGCTATCAAGAAACTAGGTACCTGTTAGAGATGCATGTTCATGAAGAGGATGTACAATCATATATATGCAACAAAATATACTAGAGCAACACCGAAAAAGAAAGGGTTAGCAACTAGATGCAACATACAATACGCAAATTAATTAACTAGAGGTAGGTCATCGTACGCAAACTAACAAAGTAGCTTACGCAAGTTCGGCAGGGACCATGGACATCACAAAGTTTCATCGCTACAAAAAGTATACAAGTTCAACCGACACATATCATCATCATCGGCATCATAAATCACTAGAAGTTCCATCCTTCCATATCATCGAGGATGAACCCTAGCTTCTTGAACGGCGTGAGGTCTAGACGTTGCATGCCTATGCGAGTTCGGACGTCATCTCGCAATATAGGGCCGTGGTGGAACATCCCCTTCTCATCGACGACTTCTTTCATGATAATCGTCGCAATGTCACTTTGGATGCGAAAGAAGTCACCTCTAAGTTTATAATCCGCTTCTCCATGAGATTCTAGCCACTTGTGGATATGATCGTCATTTCTGCTTCTCATGCGAAGCTTTTGGTGATTCGTGTTGAACTGAATCATGAGATGGACGATGTAGTATCCATCCTTCTTGCTTTGTTTTGGTACATGGATGGAGGAGAAGTTAGTTTTATGCGCGAAACCCATCTTCTTGTTTCCTTTGTTTCCTGATCTGCACGTGGCCACCTCTAAAGCTGAAGCCTTGGAGAGCATCATCTAGAATATTCATTATGTGGGTGTAGTCTTTTATCTCCTAGTCTCTGGAAGGGTCAAAATACACGGCGTGGGAGACTTGTGGGTAAAGAACGATAAGGACGGCGCGCTCGTTGCTGCGGGGAAAAGACACCTCAAATTATTCCCCATATGAGAGAGAAGGAATGATTGAAATGTATGAAAGGGTTGTCCGGAACTGACTTACTTTGGATGATAAGGCACGAGGACAATTTCCCGGTCCTTATTCTGTACCATGAAGTTTTGGAGGTACTCCCTAGCAGTTTCACGCTCAAAGTCGCCGAGACTCAAGAAAGACTCGTGCATGTAGTACGGATCCGCCACACAGATTTGCGAGACTTCTTCGCTCTTCATGACGGAGCTCATATGTAGCGCAAAAAGGCGGACGATTGTAAAATCGAGCCGCCTTGTTAGAAACATCTCAAAGATATGGTCAAACCGCAGGAAGAACACCTCCGCGGGCTGTGTCTCGACGTAGCACTTCCCCTCAGGCACACACGAGCCGCGTATGTCGGATATCCTGGATCCTTTGAGGCTAGTAGGCTTTTCTCAGTCGAAAGCACATGGTCGTGCAGTCTCCTGAGATCCCCTGATAGTGCTTCCAGTGGTTTCGGCGGTAGCATCGGCTCGCCCGTGAGATGGAACATGACCGCACCTTTCACGGGGCGGCTCTACCTCGCCCGGCGTGGGTGCCACCGAACGCCGCTGGTGTGCTCGGCCCTCGTACCGCCGCTCCCACGCAGGCGTATCCGGTTATGTACTCCGGCCCGACGCCCTTCCCTGCTGCTGCACCTGCCCCTGGATCGGGGTCCTACACCACGCTCGGGCCCTTTGCTGCTGCCCCGTATGCGACTCCTGGATCGGCAAACTACCCCACGCCGGCGCCCTTTCCTGCTGCTCCAACACTGCTGCCGGGGCCCTCTAGCTGGGATCAGCAGGCCTTGTTTCACCAGGCCTACAGCAACGTCGCGACCCAACACCCCAACAGCGCCACCGACTGGATAATGGATTCAGGCGCCTCTTCACACGTCACAGGTCAGCAAGGTAACCTCTCCATCTGTCACTCTCCTTCACGGCTTAATTCTTCTAGCATCACCGTTGGTAATGGCCATCAGCTCCCTATTGTTGCATCTGGATCCACTACTCTCTCACCCACAGACTTTACCCTTAATGATGTTCTTGTATCACCATCCATCATCACCAACCTTATTGGGGTTCATAAATTTACTACTGAAAATTGGTGTTCCGTCGAATTTGACCCTTTCGGCTTTGATGTGAAGGATCTCGCCAGCAGGACGGTTCTCATGCGCTCCAATAGCCCAGGTCCACTCTACCCCTTCCATGGTGATTCGGAGCACACCACGATGGCTCTCTCCGTTGCGGTCGACGGCGATACCTGGCACAAACGGCTTGGTCACCCCGGCCACGCTACTCTCTCACGTCTTTCTCGTGATTTTATTCAACTTTGTAATAAACCGGCCCCTGTATGCTCATCTTGCCAGCTTGGTCGGCAACCCCGTCTCCCTTTCCCTTCCTCTAGAACATGTACCACCGGCCCCTTTCAAATAATTCACTGTGATTTGTGGACTTCACCGGTTGCTAGTTTTTCTGGTTTTCAATATTACCTTATTATCTTGGATGATTTCTCACATTATTCATGGTCTTTTCCGTTGCGCTCCAAATCCGACACCTCCCCCACCCTACAACGCTTCTTCCAATATGTACTCACGCAATTTCATGTTCTCATTAAATGCTTACAATGTGACAATGGTGGTGAATTCATCAACACATCTCTTCGCACTTTCTTCTCCGATAATGGTATCACTTTTCGCCTCTCATGCCCACACACCTCGCCCCAAAACGGCAAAGCCGAACGCCTCATTCGATCTACCAATGATATTGTGCGCACCCTACTCATCCAAGCCAACTTCCCACCTCCCTTTTGGGTCGAAGCACTTCACACCGCCACGTATCTCCTCAACCGGCGTCCATCTAGCCCGATTAATTTTAACACACCCTACTATCTTCTCCACGGTGCTCACCCCTCCTATGACCACCTTCGCGCCTTTGGTTGTCTTTGCTTTCCAAATACCTACGCTACCGCCCCACACAAATTATCTCCACGTTCTGTACGCTGTTGTTTTTCTCGGATATCCCCTTGAACACAAAGGGGTACCGTTGCCTAGATCTCTCTTCCCGCAGGGTTTTTATTTCTCGGCACGTCATATTTGACGAGACACAGTTTCCATATACTGTGCCCACACCGCCCGCCACAAACTCTCCTCCTGCACCGGATTCCCCGCCTCCCACGCAGCTTCCGCCGATCCTCCTTGATGGCCACGCCCCACCTACCTCGGACTACCCAAACAAATCTACAACCGGCGCTGCTGACCAAACCCAAACGTCGCCCGCTTCCCGGCCCACCCAATCGATCGGATCAGCCTCGCAACCTGCTCCCGAATCCCCACCTGCCACGTCTGCCCGCTTGCCCGCCCCAACCGCGCCTGCTAGCCCTCCCACCGCCTCCCTCTCGCCCGCATGCACCTCTGCTTCCGCGCCACCCTCTCCTACCAAGCCACAAGTTCCACCTCTGCCACCCCGGTCTATTCCCGTGACTCCACCCGAGAACGCACACAAGATGAAAACGCGTGCCAAAGCCGGGTATTTTATGCCTAAGGTTCTCACGTTGTCTCCTATTTCGCCACTTCCGGCCACCTACAAATCTGCCCTTAGGGATCCCAATTGGCACAACGCGATGTTAGACGAATATAATGCCTTGATGCAGAATGACACTTGGTCTTTGGTTCCTTGTCCTGCAGGTGTGAACGTTGTGACTGGCAAATGGATCTATCGTCATAAGCTAAATCCGGATGGCTCTCTCGCCCGGTACAAGGCACGTTGGGTTCTTCGCGGCTTCACTCAGCGGGAAGGGGTGGACTATGGCGAAACTTTCAGTCCTGTGGTCAAGCCGGCCACCATCCGTGTGGTCCTTAGCCTTGCCACTTCTCAGTCGTGGCCCATGCATCAGCTTGACGTCAAAAACGCTTTTCTGCATGGTCATCTTCGCGAGACGGTATATTGCCAACAACCCTCTGGTTTCATTGATTCCACTAAGCCCACTCATGTATGTCGCCTACACAAATCACTCTATGGCCTCAAACAAGCCCCGCGCGCTTGGTTCACTCGCTTCACCACCTTCCTTCACGGCATCGGCTTTGTAGCATCTAAGTGTGATCCATCACCCTTCATACTGCATCGTGGCACGCAAATTGCGTATCTACTCCTTTATGTTGATGATATCATCCTCACTGCTAATGCCACAACACTTCTACATTCCATCATCAATTCTCTGAAGTGTGAATTCTCTATGAGTGATTTAGGCGACATTCATCATTTTTTAGGCATCAATGTACACCGCAACACCCATGGCATTTTTTTGTCCCAAGAACAATATGCTCTCGAAATTTTAGATCGTGCCAAAATGCTCAACTGTAACCCCATCTCTACACCCATCGACACCCGCTCGAAACTCTCTTCCACAGATGGAGCACCATATACCGACCCTTCCTTATACCGCAGCCTTGCCGGTGCTCTCCAGTACCTCACCTTGACACGTCCCGACCTTTCCTATGCCGTCCAACAGGTTTGCCTATTCATGCATGATCCCCGCGACTCCCATTTTCAGCTTATCAAGCGGATACTCCGCTATATTCGAGGCACCACTCACTTTGTCCTGCAGCTCTACCGCTCCACCTCACATGATTTGATTGCTTATTCCGATGCCGATTGGGCCGGTTGTCCGGACACTCGTAAATCCACCTCCGGCTTCTGTGTTTTCTTGGGCAACAATCTTGTGTCTTGGTCTTCCAAGCGGCAGCACACCGTCTCTCGTTCCAGTGCCGAGGCTGAGTACCGTGCAGTGGCGAATTGTGTCGCGGAATCATGTTGGCTCCGGCAGCTATTGACTGATCTCCGCCTTCCTCCTACCCGTGCCACCGTGGTCTATTGTGACAATGTAAGTGCCATGTATTTGTCCTCCAACCCGGTGCAGCATCAACGGACGAAGCACGTTGAGATTGACCTACACTTTGTTCAGGACCGTGTCAACCTTGGAGAAGCGCGTGTGCTCCATGTGCCTACTACATCTCAGTTTGCGGACATATTTACAAAGGGACTACCTTCCTTGGTGTTCTCTCAATTTCGATCCAGCCTAAACATCACGGCAGGTGATGTTACGACTGCGGGGGGCTGTTAAACACCGTACGTGTACACTTGATGTAACGACCTCTCCCTAGTCTGTAGGCACGTCCTTCTGTTACGGACTGCATGCACCTGCGTGTGCCCCTGCTATCCCTTCTGTTACGGACTGCATGCACCTGCGTGTGCCCCTGCTACCGCTGCGCTCTCTCCCTCTCTCTTCTACTTATGTAACAGTTCAGATCAGATGTAATACAAGAGATATACGAGAGAGTTGACCCATCTATCTCCCTGGCCTCACATTTTTCACTCCCTTTTAAACATCAAAACAATATGAAGCAAACACGTAGATAGTGTATGCGGTCCGTGGCCTCACACGTAGATATGAAGCAAACACATCAAAAACACTACCATACCTTTTTTTAAGAATCTACACTACCAAACCTATACATTTTTTTGACGGGACCATACCTATACATTTTTTTAGGGGAGAACCATACCTATGCATGTAGTACGGGCGGAGCTACAAGGTGGGCAGGGTGGGCTGCAGCCCACCCTGTAATTTTACACCAGCCTACTATATACCATATCTGAGATGGGCCAAAGAAAATAATATAAAACCCAATAGCTGTTACCAAGTCCTGACCCCATCTCTGCCTAGGCTGAGGATAAATTCGGGGAGCGCCTGTACGCCGCCCGTGTGCGTCCGATCGTTCCGACTTCGCTGAAGCGACGCGCACACGGGCCGGCCCAATCATCTGGCTATGAGCGAAAAAAAGAAAAAAGAAAAAGCGTATGTGTGGGATCGAACCGACGACTTCATGCTCGAATCAAGTGAGGCTAACCAGCCGAGCTAGCTAACACGACAATTTTACATGCAGCGCCAATCTTAAAGTAGAATGTACAGGGGCAAATCCTTAAAAAAAACGTTCAACATTTTTATAAATACGTTGAAGAAATTTTAAAATACAGTGAACCTTTTTGTAAAAAAATACTGAACAAATTTAAAATACTAAAATGGACATTTGATGGTTATACGCTAAACAATTTTTAAATATATGATGAACAAAACTTAAATACACAATGAACATTTTCTAATTATATGTTGAACAATTTCATAATATACAATGACCATTTTTGTAATACACAATGAACATTTTCTAATATACGTTGAACAATTTAATAATACATAATGAACATTTTTGTAATACATAATGAACATTTTCTAATATACGTTTAATAATATACAATGAACATTTTTGTAATACACAATGAACAATTTTACAGTGCAAGGTGAACTATGTCATAATATACGATGAGCATTTTCTTAATACATTGAAGATTTTTGTAACACACGGTGAACTCTTTATACAAATACACCATAATGAAAAGAAGAACAGAAACATGAAATAAAAAAGGAAATGTAAATGAAAGAAAATGAAAGGACAAAAAGGAATCAAAACAGAAAAATAAAAAACGGAACAAAACAACTGAAAACCGGCCAAAACCATGAAAAAACTGGAAGCAAAAAACCATAGAAGAAAAACGAAAAATACCCCGCAAGAAACAGGGGAAACAGCAGCGAACGAAATCCGTACCTGGGCCGGCCCAAGTGGCGACTTGCTTCAGCGAAGGCTGCTCCTTTTGACGCCTGCGGGCGTCAAATAGGATTTGCCTAAATTCGTTTATCCAAGAACTAGCCTCGGGAGCTATATCCCACATCCAGCGAAGCGTCTGGAGTAATTGGGCCAGCCCAATAGAGATTCTTTTAAGAAAAATTCAGTTAAAAAGGGAGAGCGAGGGGGGTCAATCCTCAAATCTCCTAGGTGGTTCGTCGTGTTGATAGCCACAGAGCAAACTTCAAGTTCATGTTAAATAACTTGGACACAACTTACTAGAAGGAAAAGAGCTGGATTTTACACTGTTTTCTATATTTTTGTTTTCTTTTTTCACCGAGTTTTCTCCATTGTATATCAGTAGTAACAGATAGTTTGGTAGCAAGATAATTCGTAGCAAGTAACAAGGTACAACAAGATGGTCTAATCCTTATGTTCCAAAGGACAAGCCATAAATACTTCTTATAATAAGAAAATCGTTATCGAGGATACATGAAAATTTCGTCTAGTCATGTTCATCATAAGTCATTGATTCACGTTCATTATTTTGATAAATTTTTATGTGGGTGAACTAGTGCTAGGGTGTTGTTTTTATTTGAAAAAATAACCCACTTATGATTACCCTCTCTCATAAGCATCACTAGTGTAGAAAAGCCTAGGTATGACGTGGCAAAAACGATCTTGTTGGCGTGGACGCACGACGCCATCAATATGGCGCAATTGCTAAAATGTAGTGGTGGCATTGGAGCCCACGTCGGCAGTATTCTACGTGAGTTGCGTGCCACGTGGCCAACACCAGCAGTAAACTTGTCTTAACACTATCGTTCCTTGTTGGCCAACGCCGGCAAATTGATTTTTTGGTAATAAAAAATTGTTTTACCTCATAAACTAAATAATTGTACTTCACAAAAAGGTACTAGCTAGTTACTCAATAGGTACTAATTAACGCAAGATACTCATCAACTTAACAAGTTAATTAAACTTCACAAAAGTTACTCATCGACTCAAGATGAACTAGCTAGTTAAAGAACTACTCTTCATCAAGGATTACACTCAGCTGGTGAAGCTTCTTTCTATTGCTCTCTTCATCTTTTTTAAAATGAGCTATGTCCACCTTGAGCTCATTGCTCTCTGTCCTGAGGAGTTTTCTCTCCTACTTCAGCCCATCGCTCTCCTTGATCAGCTTATCCCTCTCTGCCATCAGCTTATTAGTCTTCTTAACAAGTTGAACACTCTCATTGTGCAACTCTCTAATCTCTGCCTTTAGCGAGGCATTCACCTGTTGTAGGTTGTTGATGCTATAGTGATGACTCTCTAAGAAATCTTTGTTGAGCATGTTCACATTGTACACCTCCTCGTTGTTGCCTACAGAATCGGCTATGACCCGATGCACTTTAATTTGTTAGACAAATAAATAATTTGTTAGATAAAGTAGTTCAACATATGCACTCCTAATTATCCAACACATGGCAATTTCTACATATACCACATACAATTGAGCTAGCATCCATTGAAATAATGAACTAGCATGCCACACTTTTTAGTCACATACCCCAGTTGTCATACACTCAACTTCTAGCCAACTTTTGCCACAAGTGTGACGACCAATTTGGACACCACAAAACAGTGGCATGCCACACTCGTGGCACACAAGTGTGGATGGCAACCAAACACTTGTGACACACAAGAGTGGAAGCCTAGCTACTTAATTAAGCATGGCATGCCATGTTGACACTTGTGGCACTGATTTGGCACTGCTTCAACATGTGTATCAAAATGCCTAGAGCAAACACAAATTATCCAACACATATGGCAGTTTCGACACATCCAAATTATCCATCTATTCAAACTATCTTGCACTACCAAACTCCTAATTTGGCCTACTCACTTCACATTGTAGCTTCTATTCGTTTGGCCTACTCATTTCACATTGCAGTCTAACAAACTCCTAATTTTCCCTACCTAGTCAAATTATCTTGCTCTGCCAAACTGAAACCCTAGTCACTGATGATTTGTAGCCAATGCCGTGGAGGGGATGAACTCACCAATGCTTTGTATTCAATGTTGTGGAGGGGATGATTCCTAGCAGTCCGTCGCCATCATCGCCAAAACCCTAGCGATGCAAATCTAACAAAATCAAGTCAAACAAAATCAAACCAAATAAAATCAAATGGTTCTAGAGTAGGGCATAGAGAGAGGGAGATTTACATGTTTCCTAACGACCGGAACTCGCCGGAATTTGAGGGCAACGAGCGGCGAGAGAAAGGGGAACGAGAGAGCAAGGGCAGAGAGAGAGGGAGCGACGGTAGAGAGAGCATGCTAGGGTGAGGCGAGGGACCCTTGTCCTTCGTTTTGACCCCCACTGCCTCCTAAATATTTATGGCTTGGCCCAATAAACAAAAAAAGTAAACTTGGCAAAAACCAATATTTTTTTTACTTTACTAAAAACAATACAATATTAATAATTTAATAAAAAAATATTCTTAACTTAATAAAAATACAAAATAATAATAGTACTTTAATAAAAGTTAAAACAATATTTTCCAGTTAGTAAAAACAACCAAAATAAAAGAAATATAATATTCTTAATTTAATAAAACTTAATAAAAGTAATACGAAATAATAATAGTACTTCAATAAAAGTCAAAACAATATTCTTAAATTAGTAAAAATAATTGAAATATTAGTATTTCCATTTCAAATAATATAAAAGTAATTCCAAAATTAATTTGAAATCTCAAACTATATATTTAAAAGTAATTCCAAATAATTAGAAATAAAAGTAATTCCAAATATTAGATGCCACGTGATGTAGTGCTGTCGTGGCAACCCATGACAAGCCATAACTGAACATAATAGTGCTGGCGTTCCATGTATACCACGCCAACACTATATTACGCCTGCTACAAAGTGTGGGCCCCATATACATGTGGTGTCTAATTCTTTTCCTACACGACCACTATGTCCGTAATAATGTCATACCAAATAAACAGACGTTACCACTATTTGAAAAAAAGGAGAGCTGGTGTTGGTTGAAAATGGTGCGCCACCAACGAAAGTTATGGCTAACACTTTTCCACTAGTGCATCCATAATTACGAAAGAAGAATTATGATAAATCTAAACATAGCATGAAACATATGGATCCAAATCAGCCTCTTACTAATCCCACAATGCCTCCCCCTAGGCCCAAACATGGTAATGTGTCATGTAGTCAACAATCACACGACACCACTAGAGGAAGAACAACAAAACATGTCATCAAAATATTAAACGAAGATCAACTTCACATGATTACTTGTAACAAGACTTCTCCCATGTCCTCAGGAACAAACAAAACTACACACAAATCATATTCATCTTCATGATCAGATGAGATAAATATATGATTAAAAATCTGAACATATGATCTTCCACCAAACAAACTAACTAGCATCAACTATAAGATGTAATGAACACTAGTAGCAACCCACAAATATTAATCTAAGGTTCTGGGCAAAGATTGAATACAAGAAATGAACTATCGTTTGGAGATGAGATGATATTGATGAAGATGTTGATGGAGATGAGTCCTCCCATGATGAGAGGAGTCTTGTTGATGACGATAGCTTTAATTTTCCCCTCCCGGAGGGGAGTATCCCTAGTGGAATTGCTCTACTGAAGAGCAAAATTTCTCCTATCCAGGTTCCGCCTCGGGGCGACGATACTTTGCCCTGAAAGCCTTCTCTTATTTTATTTTACTAGGCCAAATGATCTCATATGCCGGTGATTTCAATATAAGCATTTTTAGATATTTCAATAGGGACTACAAACGTATGTATATAGATGTATTTTAGAGTGTAGATTCACTCATTTTGCTCCGTATGTAGTCCGTAATTAAATCACTAAAAAGAAGTATGTATTTAGAAACGAAGGGAGTATTTGCATGTGTCGGGTTTAGGACTGGGTGATAATGGACACTAGATCGTTGATGGCGCGCGTTGCCACGCCCGTCAACTTGGGCAATAGAATTATAAGAATCTACAACGTGAAATTATTTTTTTCATAAAATCCAACCATATATTTTCAAGGTAAAATGTAGATGCTCCTACGGAATATTCCTTTTTGCACACGATAGCATGAGGTGTGTGGGGGGGGGGGAGGGGAGGGTGATAGTTCAAGAGAATGATATTAGGGTACAAACAACACACATATTTACGCATCACTTCTATATAATCTTGGATTGTCTACAAAAATTCTCAGTTAGCTAGTTTTGAAACTTGAGAGGGCTATGTAACAACACTTGAAGAAAAAAATATCAGTATCGGGACACTTTCTTCATAGCAGGTTGATGGAGAATGAGCAGCAAAGAAATAATTATGACATATATAGACGTGCAACTCTCAATCGATTAACTTTGATAAATAAAGTATGGGGTTATGAAACTTAATAAACTAAACAAAAAGTACTAATTGTAACTGAGGCATCACAAATGGAGTTTATTCATAGCATCAAATTATCGGATACACATGTTCAAAGCTGTGAAATACATGTTGAAGCATAGCAAAGAAGTGACTACGTATATACCCAAACTGTACAGGTGAAGAAAGCAACAGCACTGATGGTGAAAAGTAACTCGCAATACATCATGTTAATGGGTAATCCAACAAACAAGACATATATTTTTTCTCTTTAGCTTAATACATGCATATTTTTCAAAAATTATGGTTGTCATTGATACAAATATGTGTCAATAAGTAATCCCTTCTATTTGTTGTATTTCCACATGTACCATGTTTTGAAGAGCTGTCGCTTTATTTCAGCAGACATGCGTTTGAGTTCAGTGACGTCTCTTGGAAAAATTATCAAAAAGCAGATTGTTAGCACATCGAAAAGAGATATATGAATTGAACGCATACATTATGGTACCAATTTTTTTATTCCAAATACACCTACATGCCCTAAATCCATTGTAAAAAGGCCAGCAATGGAATCCAACCAAACTACATGAGCAAGCTATGTACACCTGCAAGTATTTTCCCTGGTTTTGTTGCTGGAATATGCTAGGTGTACGGGACTGAAACAGTTTTTGATTACTTCACAAAATAGCTGATTCTGATTAATCATTGGTAGGAAACTGACAATTAATGTGGCTCATTTGTTGCTCCTCACATAACTAATATATTTAGAAATCTTTTATGGAAGCTGCATACTTCGATCTGACCTGGACGTCTTCTCTAAATATGTTGTGGAAGCTGCTTATTTAGATCTGACATGGTTGTCGTCTCTAAATATGTTGTTGAAGTGGAAGCAAGCCTGGAGTTTCTCGTTTAGTATTAAGCTTCCGGTGACAGCTTGGCAAACACTTTCTAGTGCATGATTTGTTTCATCCCGAAGATATTCTGCATATTTGCCAAATATACTGGGCCGAAAAAAAAAACAAATTATGGAGGGAAGAGCATAGGATGTACCTGATGCATACATAAAAGTAAGGAGCACAATTAATCACCAGGAAACATGCTAATCTATCTCGGAGCCATGGGTGAACGAAAAGGTGTGATGGAACCCGGGTGCCCCGACACCCCCTTATCCCGTGCGTTGTGTAATTTCAAGATTCGTGCTATGGACTAGTCAACAGCAGGTCACTTGCGGTGTCATGTTAAAAAAGCAGGCAATTTGCAGAGACAAATAGGGCCAGCACTAGACTGTAGCAGTCAGTATAGGCATGCCAGTAGGTCACGCGTAGGACAGTGGTGGAGCCCTAGCAGGAGGCTAGGTGGGCCATCGGGGTGAAAGAACAACACGACGTAGGCGGTGCATGCGGTGTATTCAGGCTACTCCTACAATGCTGTGTACAGAATTTAGCTACTCAAACAACTAGCACCTGCCAACTGTTAAGTGGACCCGTTTTGCTCCACGCCGCATGTGCTACCCGTTGACTACCAATGGAACAGTAGTATAAATATAATTTTCTTATTTTTTGGTTTCAATTTTTTTAATGAAATACACACATACCTATAGATCGATGTATAATACTTGTCTTTTAAATTTTATGGCAAAATTCATGTTTATGCTATCTACATGCATTTTTTATGTATTTCTATAACATGCAAAATTCACTATAAAATAACTGATTTCTTTTTTTTACAGCTCACATCATAAACGCATTTTCAAAGAAATTTTACACACATATAGCATACACCTCTCATTACAGTGTGGTCGGTACCATCAACGAATATGTGCCTGGCACAAAATGCAACCCACCCGGCTACCTCTACCCAATCCTAGCAGTAGTTGTATTGTGCGTTCACTGTTCGCCGTTCATCTCCTGTCCTCCTACGAGTGTCCTGCTGCAAATTAAAAAATATTGCTGCCTGAGTAACAGAGTAAGATTCCAGGCAGGTCTGCCGCCCACGCTCTTTTCAGTCAAAGTTTGTTGTCCGGTAAAGTTGTATTATCATATCCAGCGTATAACCCGTAGCTAGCTAAGATTCTTTTCACTAGTGATGCACCATAGCCACGCATGCATGCATGATACGTGGCGCTCCAAACAATAATCACGTCGTAAGGATTTGACAATTTTGTTGATATACTAGTCACGTGCCTGATAGCCGTTGCACACTAGAACAGTTGCTTGAAGCAAATCATATTTAAAAGTGATGATCGATCTACTCTCTTTTGCTGTGTTCCACTAAACCATTAACAGGTCTCAAAAATGCATTCTTGTGACCATCAAGTTCATATACTTAAGGGCATCCACAATGTATGCCAAATTGCTAGTGCCAAATGATAAAGTAGCTTTTGGCATTGCTTCTCATATTGTGGAGGTAGTGCTAAATTAGAGAAAAGAGGGAACCGATCCTTCCACCGCGCGCTCGTTGTGGCCGCTCGCCCTTGCTCGACGTGGCCGCGCGCCCGCGCCTTGCTCCAGTCCGCCATGGCCGCGCACCCGCGCCCTGCTCCAGCCCGCCGTGGCCGCTCGCCCTTGCTCGTCGTGGCCGCACGCCCGCGCCCTACTCCAGCCTGCCGTGACAGCTCGTGCTCGCTTGCCGCGCCAGCCCGCAGCTCTAGCAGCAGCCATCGCGGCGCCCGCATGCGCTCGCCGCGCCCGCCCGCAGCTGCAGCAGCAGTCGTCGCCGCTTGTCGCGCGCGCCCACCATACCGGCCCGCCCGCGCCGCCCGCCACCACGCCCCGCCCACAACGCTGGCCGGCCCCATGCCGCGCCCCGCCTACAGCGCCGGCCCGCCCCGCGCCGTGACTATCGCGCCCGCAGCCACGCACCGTCCGCATCCTAGCGCCGGTGCTGCAGCCTGGCGCTCGCCTTCAAGCTCCCGCGCCTGGAGGTGACCGTCGGCATGGAGAACCGGCACTGGGTGATGGCGGCGGCCAAAGAGACGGTGCCCGGGCGCGCACTCCAGCAGCATGCTTCGGTGGGTTGGTGGGGAAGAGAGGGAAAAAGGGAGAGGGAGAGAGTGGATGGGTGGGCAAGCGGGCCCCCCTGGTTTCAATGATAGCCAGGCCAGGGTCACATGAACCACGCAGAGACACGGCCGGACAGTATATAAGTATACGGTTGGCCACTTAATGTGCCAGGTACAAGTATACATAAATGTATCAAGTACAAGTATATGGCTGTCCACTTAATTAGTAGTATGTAGGAATAGGAATGTACTAGGTACAAGTATACGATTATCCACTTAGTGTACCAGGTACAAGAATATCCTTATGGTGGCCAAATGTACCAAGTCCAATTAGTGTGCGTTGATTGTACCATGTATATGTATGTTTGTGATGAGTTAATGTACCAGGTAAAAGTTACGAGTAACAAACAATATTATTGCCCAACATTGTGCATCTCATCCGAGTAGCCCTCCTCGACGGAAGAGTTGTCAGACGACTTACCATAGTGTTTGTATATTTACCCCATATTTGAATCCATTGTTTCATAGACGAAGAGACTGGAAAATTTAGCACGAGCAATCCAACTAACACTTGTTGGGCATGGTGATTACCGTATGGGTGAATGGTACCTTTGCGGTGGATGAAGAAGTGGTCTGGTCCAGCGGAGGAGGAGAAGTGTCGTGGATCCCAGGTGTATCGATGTAGGTGACAGAGTCATGGAGTGCAAGTATGGGCGGGGCGGTGTTCGAATGGCGGCGCCGGCAAGAGAGAAAACAGATGCAGATAAAGTTGTATTAAGGGATGTACGGGGGTCCTTGAGGTGCGCTTTTGAGCACGGGCCTTAAGCATGGGGCGGGAGGAGGAGCGGCCAGGGTGCCAGAGGCTTACATGGCTATCGCAGGCTTGATGAATAACAGCTCTGACGACTACGATGATACCCTTTATACCGCTGCAAGAGCATCCATCTCATGGCACAATTACAAGTTGGGCGCTCGTCCTGATCTCAAGGGAGAAGACAAGCTTGTGTTCACGACATATGGGCATGCACAACGAGAGTTGCCTGTACTCGACACGGACGGATGTGAGAAGCTCGTGAATGTACCAGTACAAGTATGCCTGAATGTACGAGGTACAAGTAGTTGTGCACATAATGTACCAGGTACAAGACTATTGGCTAAATGTACCAAGTCCAATTACTGTGCATTGATTGTACCAGGTTGCTTGGACCTGCTACATTCAGCCGGAACAAGCATACAACACCCAAAAAAGATTCCTACCAAGCAAAATTAGATAAAATGTAGATCGACTGTAAACTACAAGCTAATACATGAGTACTTGGACCTAATAATTCAGCCAACGCAACCATACTTGGACTGGTACATTCACCCGACACAATCATACTTGCACCTGGTACATTCAACGGACACAATCTTTAGACCTGACACATTCAGTTGGCACAGATAACTTCCTGCACTTAACAGAATAAAGCCGAAGGAGGACAACAAAGGGCTGATGGTGTTTGAGTATGGCTGGTGCGATTTCGCATCTCGCCATGGTCTCAAGGAAGGAGACAAGCTTCTGATCTCCACCTATGGGCCAACACAATGGGAGTTGTCTGCGACCAACCATGGGGTGGTGCTTCAATGACAACGACGATGGTGACGACGGCGAGCTCTGTGATGCAGTGAGGGTGGTGGTCGGGAGGAGGATGACCTGACATGCTCATTAAACACGCCTCTCTTCTTGCGTGGAGAGATCGTCGCATGTTTTTTTCTTTTTTTTTCGTTGCAAGTGATGGGGACGAAGCACTACTCAAATCAGATGGTTACAGGAAGTTTTATCATATGGTGGAAACCGGACCGGCTGCAACTTTGGGTCGGTTGACCGGCACCTATAGATGGCCCTTTTTGTTAGATGCATAGCTCACGGGTAAGAAAATATCTCCATTACACCCAACACATTACCAAATATATACCGGGCGCAACCATACATGAGTACTACCACTACTAGGGAAAAGGCTAGCAGCAGCGCGACTTTAATGTGTATCAGTAGCGCGGGTAGCGGCGCTACTAATAAGGCGCTACAGCTAACACATAGCAGTAGCGCGGGCTCACCGGCGCTACTGCTACACAAGTGTAGCAGCAGCGCGGTTAGCGTAAGCTCGCTACTGCTAGTAGCTCTAGCTCGCTTTCCCTGGACGCGCTACTGCTATCGCGGCGCTGCTGCTAACTTTTATACACTCGCTACTGCTAATTTAAGTAGTTTTTTTTTCGGCATATTTGTTTTGTATTTGAACAGGCTTTATAGAAGAATCTTTAGCACATAGAAATGTCATCATGATACACATACAAATGCCTGCGAGACCACAAATGTAATCGTAGCATATACATACAAATAGTCTCATCATAATGATCATCCAACACAAAGTGGTATCTTGTCATCATCTCGAAAATAGCGATACATGCAAGTCTCGAATACTTGCAACTACAACAATGTCATCCATCTAAACAAAGGTATACGCAAGAAGAGCTATCACTATGAGTGAGAGCGAAACTACGCAGTACATGAGGTGGCGGTTACGAGTCCTCTCTCGCGCTAGCGTGAACCTCAAATAACTAGCTTCTCCTTCTTGTCTGCTTTTGAAGCCTTTATGGCTGGCGCCCGTGAACCCATTCACTTGCGCCTGTCACTCATGCCACTCGTTGTACACCCCCGGAACCTTCCATTTGTACACGACATAGCAATTCCAGCTCGCTATCAAGAAACTAGGTACCTGTTAGAGATGCATGTTCATGAAGAGGATGTACAATCATATATATGCAACAAAATATACTAGAGCAACACCGAAAAAGAAAGGGTTAGCAACTAGATGCAACATACAATACGCAAATTAATTAACTAGAGGTAGGTCATCGTACGCAAACTAACAAAGTAGCTTACGCAAGTTCGGCAGGGACCATGGACATCACAAAGTTTCATCGCTACAAAAAGTATACAAGTTCAACCGACACATATCATCATCATCGGCATCATAAATCACTAGAAGTTCCATCCTTCCATATCATCGAGGATGAACCCTAGCTTCTTGAACGGCGTGAGGTCTAGACGTTGCATGCCTATGCGAGTTCGGACGTCATCTCGCAATATAGGGCCGTGGTGGAACATCCCCTTCTCATCGACGACTTCTTTCATGATAATCGTCGCAATGTCACTTTGGATGCGAAAGAAGTCACCTCTAAGTTTATAATCCGCTTCTCCATGAGATTCTAGCCACTTGTGGATATGATCGTCATTTCTGCTTCTCATGCGAAGCTTTTGGTGATTCGTGTTGAACTGAATCATGAGATGGACGATGTAGTATCCATCCTTCTTGCTTTGTTTTGGTACATGGATGGAGGAGAAGTTAGTTTTATGCGCGAAACCCATCTTCTTGTTCCTTTGTTTCCTGATCTGCACGTGGCCACCTCTAAAGCTGAAGCCTTGGAGAGCATCATCTAGAATATTCATTATGTGGGTGTAGTCTTTTATCTCCTAGTCTCTGGAAGGGTCAAAATACACGGCGTGGGAGACTTGTGGGTAAAGAACGATAAGGACGGCGCGCTCGTTGCTGCGGGGAAAAGACACCTCAAATTATTCCCCATATGAGAGAGAAGGAATGATTGAAATGTATGAAAGGGTTGTCCGGAACTGACTTACTTTGGATGATAAGGCACGAGGACAATTTCCCGGTCCTTATTCTGTACCATGAAGTTTTGGAGGTACTCCCTAGCAGTTTCACGCTCAAAGTCGCCGAGACTCAAGAAAGACTCGTGCATGTAGTACGGATCCGCCACACAGATTTGCGAGACTTCTTCGCTCTTCATGACGGAGCTCATATGTAGCGCAAAAAGGCGGACGATTGTAAAATCGAGCCGCCTTGTTAGAAACATCTCAAAGATATGGTCAAACCGCAGGAAGAACACCTCCGCGGGCTGTGTCTCGACGTAGCACTTCCCCTCAGGCACACACGAGCCGCGTATGTCGGATATCCTGGATCCTTTGAGGCTAGTAGGCTTTTCTCAGTCGAAAGCACATGGTCGTGCAGTCTCCTGAGATCCCCTGATAGTGCTTCCAGTGGTTTCGGCGGTAGCATCGGCTCGCCCGTGAGATGGAACATGACCGCACCTTTCACGGGTACACGCTCTTCAGAATGCATCGTCTGGCTGCTATGTGCTCTGGCTTGTTTGGAGGCAGTTATCTTCCCCGATCTCTTCATCTCCTTTTTCTTGGGCACACCTTCCAGACCCTTCCTTAACCCCTGCCCCAGTGTTCCCGGGCTAAGTACTGTACGACCCTCGTGCCCGGCTAGTTGAGAATGCGTTGATGCGGCATCTACAGGTGTGTCCTGTGAGCATTTCATGAAGATAGACTTTTTGCAATCCCGGCTACGACCCTGCCCGGGCATATCATCCATATCCTCATTAGCAAGCTGATAGCCCGATTCATCATATGGTTGACTCATCATATCTATGTCACACTCATACGCGTTTGTATTGATGTAATCCATAGGGTCGACCTCCTTCTCATCATCCATTCTCTATTCTACAGGAGAAATTACATCAGCTAGTACATTGCACCCCCTTCATCATGTCGTCCGCCGCTCTCACCCGGCACTACAGGAGCTGGTAATTGCGTAGGCGGGGTGGTGGTCTCCGCACATGCTTGTTGATGTGTGGTTATTGGTGTGCTCTCGGCCGTCTCCAGACGAATAAGATTCTTCGGCCATAGCAGCACCCAACCCTTGCAGCTTCCAATCCGCGGCGAGGTCTCGTCGTCCGCTCCCACATGCTGTACTAGAGGAGGCAAATCCTCGTGCCCCGATTTCACACTGGTCAAGCTAACCCTGAAGTGCCCAGCGGGGATCGGCTGGTTGTGGAACGTGGGTTGCGAGGGGTCCATTATCATTCCCTTTCCCACGTCCACCTTCTGGCCTTTGATCAAGTAGAGTATGGTGCATGGGGTTTCTTTCTCCTGTAAACACATATGTCTGTGGCGTAAAACAACCGAAAGGCAACAAAAATGGAATATTATATATATATATATATATATATATATATATGTTGGTGCGACATGTAATTACCGTGATGGCGTCGAGCTCAACCAAAGACGAAGGCCCACCTAGCACGCCTGAGACTGAGGACGGGCTGCTATGAGCGGGAGCGGCTGCGAGAGGAGGCCCGGTTGCGTGAGCAAGTGATGGTGCGAGGGTGTTGTTGTTCATGGAGTTTCTCCCGACGAAATTGGGCAACGGGAAATCATGTATTGTCTCGTCTGGATTTTCCTTTGTCCAGTTGATGATAACTGGAACCAAGTTAGTAGCGAAATCATTTCTGCAGGCAGTTACAGCTGCATTGACTGCCTGCTGTAGCAACTCATATTTGTCCTCGACTGCTTTTTTCGCGTCCTCAGCTGATTTTTTCTCAACCGCAAGCTTCACCTTCGCGTTGATGTCCGTCTGACTAAACTTCTTTTTCTGCTTCTTGGCCTCCGGGCCCTCGTCTTAAAACACCTTCCACGTGGCGCCGTCTCCAGCGCCGTGCACACGACCATATTGCGGCCGCTGGCCCAAAGGGAGTCCCTTAAGTTCGTTCAAGGCCCGGTTGAGAGGGGTGTCCCACTTGGGCCTCATTGGAGAAGTAGGGCTTTCGGCTGCAAGCCGGTGTTGCTTCTCCAGTAGTCCAATCAATTTCCTCGTGATCTTGTCCGTGTAAAAAACCTTTTTCTCCTTGTCCCACTTGTAGCGGGCCCTGATGAAGTCACGCTCCAATGGGTTGGTGAACTTCGCAAAGGGGTCTGGGAGACCCGCGGCTTCATGTTCTGCGTCCTCCTTATCCCATATGGGCCTTTTACCGAGGTAGCCACGGCTTCCGAGGCGATGCTTCCCCGTGTTCCTTTGCTGAAGGCTCTTAAATTTCGCAGCCTTAGCCTTGGCTGCCTCGGTAGCGCAAGTGTCCTTGAAGTTTTTGAACTCCTCTTCCGTAAGTGTCGGATTTTCCTCCAGAATATTGGACAAGGGTTCATCAGCCTCAATAGATAGTTTACCCTCCCTTTCCAGGAGGCAAAATCATTGCTGAACATGCCCATGGCGTGATTGTTAATATTTTTCATCTTCGGATCATCCCACGGTTGTTCTGTGTTATCATCCCGGTCGGGGAACTTGAATCTCTTGTGCAACTTCGTTAGGAGCAACTGCGTCAAATGTTCTTTACTCCTTAATTCATCGTCGTTGATGCTCGCGCATTCCCGTAGGATGCATCCTACTTGGTTCCCATAGCACTTGCGAGGTTCTTCCGGCTCTAACGGCTCAAACTTGCCAAGTGCCATCTTTGTGATCACAAGTCGTCCAATCCCTAGTTTGTTGGGTTTTCGTATCTTCTGCTTCTTATGCTTCCTCTTTTCGGCAGCGTCATCGGGGCCGGTACCTTTCCCGCTGGTATCTTCCCCGCCGGTACCTTCCCCACCGGTCTCGGTGCCGGCGCCGTCGGTGTCGATGTCGGCGTCAGTACCATCATCAAGGCCGACCTGCAAACCTTGCTTAGAAGTCAAATAGTCGAGGTACTCTTGTTCAGCCTCATAATCCATCTCGTCTGCATCTTGGTCAGAAGACCCAGTTTCTTCGTTGTTCGACATGTTTCCTATGATTAAGTGTCCTCATTTATTTCTAAAAGTATGAATAAATGAGAAATGACATAAAAAGAAATCTATGTGCCAGCACTCGATATGCCAACTATGTAGCACAAATCATGCCTTTATTCACGGGAAATTTCGGCATGACCTTTGCTAAAAAATGGACATATCGAGCGCCTGAAATTCACCGGAACGGAAATGAATCAACATTCCGGCATAACATAGGCCACTCGGATCATTTTCCAAACATGACATATATATATCCACATATCACATGTCCAGTTCAAATTTGCATATAAATTCACCTAATTTTGAAACCTAGCTAAATTCATAACTAAATAGATAACCTAATTAACATACTGCCCTAACTAAAACCTAAGTAAATTAACCGAAGAACCCTAGCAGAGAGAGAGAGTGGGAGGGGAGGTTTACAGAGGGTGCATGGGCGAGGAGGCAGGCCCGACGACGGCCGAGGTTGGGAGGGGAGGAAGCAGAGGAGGGAGGCGAGGGCCGACGGGTCAGGGGCGAGCGCGCCGGGGTCGGGGGCGAGCGCCGGGGTTGGGGACGAGCGCCGGCGTCGGGGTCGGGGGCGAGCGCCTGGGTCGGGGGTGAGCGCCGGCGCCGGGGTCGGGGGCGAGGGCCGGGTCGGGGGCGAGCGCCGGAGTCGGGGTCGGGGGCGAGGGCGGGGTCGGGGGCGAGCGCCGGCGCCGGGGTCGGGGGCGAGCGATGGGGGAAGAGAGAGTGGGGATTTGGGGGGGAAAGGCGGGATGAAGCAGGGATAGTGAGAATTTTGGGTTAAGTGGACGTAGCAGCAGCATGTTTGGCCAAAATGCGCTGCTACTACCTTTAGTAGCTGTAGCGATTTGTACGAAACACGCTACGACTACCTTCAGTAGCTGCAGCGGTTTATACGAAAAGCGCTGCTACTACCTTCAGTACCTGGTACTACTTTCAGTTTTCCTTTTTCTTTTCCTTTATTTTCTCCCACTTTTATTTCCAGAGAGCAGTGAACGAAGGGAGGGCGATATATATTGCATCATCTGACGGTTAAATATGTATGCAAAATAGAAACATATATATTACATCATTGGACCCATGCATAATAATGGCTAAGTGTGTATACAAAATAGGAACATATACATATATATATATATATCATATATATATATATATATATATATATATATTACATCATTTTACCGATAACATACGGTTCCTCAGCGCTGACATTTTCGTTTTTGAGTCAGCTTCTTTCCCTTCTTGTTCGTCGAAGAATAATTGAGCCCCTCATTGTGACTTTTCCTTTTCCATGGAGTACGATTTTTCTTAGGTAATGTAGTATTGATTCTTCTATTGATGTATACTTCATCATCATCATCATCTTCCCTCATTGGGTTGCCGTACTGATCATAGTCTTCCTTGTTGGCGACTCCATCCATTCCAATGGTGTTCCTTTTGCCTCTCCTCAAGACAACCCGACTGGGATTGCATGGGTTGGTTATGAAGAAGCATTGTGTCACGTGCTTAGCGTGTACGCATGGCTCGTTTTTTGCGATAGCGTTCACGGTAGCGCTCTTGGCGTCGGGTATACTCATGGTAGTGAAAATCCGGTTTTCTCTTTCGACATTCTTTGCCCATATGACACGGAACATCGTCGTGTTGTGCAGTCCAGAGTAGTCAAGCTCCCAGATCTCCTCGACCCTTCCATAAAATCGTTCAGTTGCGCCGTTGTCGCTGCCGGTCATGCATTCCATCATCACCCCTGAGTTCTGATCATCACTGTCCATATCTTTGGCCTCCGTGTAGAACGTGTATCCGTTGATATCATATGCCTAATAGGTTACGAGGTTGGGCGAGGGGCCATGTGCTAAGGCGTATATGAGCAATCCGTCCTTAGAGCCCTCCTCCGGGGGATTAGCAATAATATGCTCTTTGAACCAATGCAGGAAAGTGGAGTTGTGCTCTCTAGTAACTTCGGCGTTCGTCCTGCATACCCCCCGGTCACGATACTTCTTTGCGATAATTTCTTTGTGCAGTGCCACGAAAGGATCTACCTCGTCTAGGTGTTGTAGCACTACCAAGTTTGCTCTATCATAGTCGCTGCGTTGATCTGAGTATACCACGTGCAGTTCCCTGCGACCGTTGCAGTGACCATCTCCTTCGAGCCTCCCATCGTGCTTGTTAACAGGCAAACCAATACTAACATCGGGCGGCTGGTCTGCGCCATATAGAAAATTCTCACAGAAAGAGATGCACTCTTTTGTCAAATAGCCCTGGACGATGCTTCCATCCGGACGGGACATGTTATGAACTAATCCTTTGATGATCCCATTCATCCTCTCAAACGGCATCATGTTGTGCAGGAATGACGGCCCCAGGTCTATTATGTCATCCACAATATGGACACACAGATGCACCATCACGTCAAAGAACGCGGGCGGGAAGTACATTTCAAGCTCATTCAGTATCACAACGATCTCTTCCTGTAGCCTTCGGAGCTGCTTCACACTGATCGACTTTCGAGAGATGACGTCGAAAAAGTTGCAGAGACCAATAAGCGTGTCACGGACGTGCTTGTCCATTATCCCTCTAAGGGCAACAGGTAGTATCTGTGTCATCATCACATGATAGTCATGAGACTTCATCCCGCTAAACCTTTTCTTGTCTGTGTCTAGATATCTGCTTATCTTGCCACAGTAACCGGAACTAACTTTGACTCCGGTAAGGCACTTAAAGAAGGCATTGATCTCAACCTGACTTAAGGTGAAGCAAGAAGGGGGGCAATAATCCTCTTTCTTTCTTTTCTTGCCCTTCTTCTCCTGTGCCTCTGTCTCCGTCTCTGTCTCGTCTGACATTTTACGGGGCGGCGTGCAGATCTTCCCTGATTTTCAAATCTTGCGAGTCTTTTCTTGCCTTCGGCCCATCCTTGGTCTTATCTGGCATGTTCATCAGTGTTGCGAGCAAGCTCTCAAGGACATTCTTACATATATGCATTTGATCAAGGCAATGAGGTGTATCGAGTTTGTGCCAGTACTCCAAGTCCCAGAACACAGACCTCGTCTTCCATACCTTCAGCAGCGGGTCCGGCGCCTTTCTCATCGTCTTTCCCGACGCGGGGCACTCCTTCCAGTTTTTTAACAGCTCATCGATTTCGGCACCGCTCCACTTACATGGAGGTCCTCGATGCTCAGCGTGACCATTGAATAGATCTCCACGGTTTCTCCACGGGTCGTCCTGTTCAAGCCATCTTCGATGCCCCATGTACACGATTTTCCCAGACCCGCCATCTTTCCTTGACGTTAGCTGCTGAGATGTCGTATCATCCATGCACCGCGTGCATCCGCAATATCCATGGCACACCTGGCCTGCCACATATCCGTAACCGAGATAGTTCTGGACTTCCGTGATCAGCGCGGCTCTCATGTTGAAATACTCGCCTTTGCTGGCGTCCCATGTCTTGGCCGGTGTTTTCCATAACGTGTCTAACTCCTCTTGAAGTAGCCCCATATACAAATTAATATTATTTCCTGGTTGTTTCGGTCCTTGAATAAGCATGCTCATGTGAATGTACTTCGATTTCATGCACAACTAGGGGGGGAGGTTGTACATCCATACAAACACGGGCCATGTGCTATGGTTGGTGTTCTGGTTGCCAAACGGATTCATGCCATCGGTACACGCGCCAAGCACGATGTTCCTTGCATCACATTCAAAATACCGATAGAAGCTGTTCAACGCTCTCCACTGGCTTCCATCCTTCACGTGTCTCAGCTTCAGATCATCTCCATCGTCGGGCTTCTTCCTCTCCACGTGCCAGCGCATTAGCTTTGCTTCCTTGGGATCTACAAAATACCTCTAGAGACGGGGAGTGATCGGTAAGTACCATACAACTTTTTGGGGACATTTCTTCCCGGCCTTCTTGTATCGAGAAGCATTGCACACCGGACAACTTGTTTTTTCCGCGTGCTCCTTTCGATAAATTATGCAATCGTTGATGCATGCATGGTATCTAACGTGTGGTAGATCAAGAGGGCACACGATCTTCTTGGCCTCATCAACACTAGTAGGACATAGATTACCCACGGGAAGAACATCCTTTAGGTACTTGAGATGCTCATCGAGGCTAGTGTCGGTCCATTTGTTTTTAGCCTTCGTCTTCAGGAGTTGGAGCGTGAAACTCAAGCGGGTCACCTCAGGATTGCAACCATCATACAATGGAGTGTTCGAGTCTACCACCAGTTGCTCTAGCTTAGCCTCCTCTCTAGAAGCAGCTCTCTCAGTACTCGTCTCCTTGCGAAGCAATGCTTGAACATGAGGGTCCCGCACGATTGAACTTAGTACCGACGAACTCTGCTGCGTGGAGTCCATGTCGTTCTCTCCGCCGCCATGTCCGGCCCCTTCTCCTCCGCCATGTCCGGCCCCTTCTCCGCCGCCATGTCCGGCCTCTTCCCCGCCGCCATTATCGATCATCTCTTCGTCTTGCCCCGTGTCATCATTGCCTGCCCCGTCGGCATCCTCAACATTGTCATCCTCATCTTCAGTTATCCACCGAGTATAGCCATCCATGAAACCAGTCATGAGCAGATGCGCTCCGACACGACCATCCTCATAGGGGTCGAGCCAAACTATTCCTTTGCATTTTCGACACGGACATAAAACCTCTGTCCGGTTATTTTCTTTCATGTCCTGCACTGCCGACCGCAACCACCTGTCCACCATCGTTCCACTGACCATCGTCAACTCTGCACAGTAATAATAAACAAATTGATTATAAAAATGTGTGCATGCATCAAAGTCATACAAAATTCGGCATGACCTTCCGTAAAAATAGGACATATATGGATCTAGAGTTTGCCCGGAATTCGCTGAAACGGAAATAAATCGACATTTCGGCAAAACATAGGCAACTCAAAAGCACAATTTGGCGTCAACTCATGCCACACACACGATTTCCACAAACATATCACACACACATAAACATATTTCCATTTTGCAAAAGCATGAAATTTTCATCACCTCTATCTCGAGATCGAGCACACGGTGATGAGATGATGATGTAGGGAGATCAAAAGTGCCCAAAGCTCTTCTTGACAAACATAGATCTAGTTAGGGGGCAAATAGGTCACTTAACTCAATGCTACATCTACCTAGCTACCTAATTTGGGAGGAGACAACTTCAACTAGTGGAGGGGGAAGGAAAAAGAGAAAGGAGATGCATTAATGGAGATGGTGTAGTTAGGTAGGAGTAATGAAGAGAGAGAAAGGTAGGTAGAAGAGGGAGAGTAATGGGGGAGAAGTGTTGAGGAAGAAGAAGAGTGAGAGTGGGAGGATGTGGGAGGTAGGGGAAAGGGAAGAGAGGAGGGCGAGGGGAGGGGACGGGTGGGGAAAAGGTGCTGGGTTGGTGCGGATTAGCAGTAGCGCGGGAAGTAAAACGCGCTGCTGATAAGAAAGTAGCAGCAGCGCGCTTTCGGCAGAAGCGCTACTGCTAACCGGGACAAAAAATGTGTCCAATTTGAAAATTAGCAGCAGCGAGCTCAGGAAAACCGCGCTACTACTAAAGCTTTAGCAGTAGCGCGGCACGAGGCACCGTGCTGCTACTAAATGGAGTTTGAGGGGCACTGTCGGTCAATATTTGTAGCAGCGCGGGTAACACCAAGTGCGCTACTGCTAAACGCTTGTCAGTAGTGGGTTTTACACACCCGCGCTACTGCTAATTAGCAGTAGCGCTCCTTTTTGAGCCGCGCTGCTGCTAAGATTATGTGTATAGGGTTTTCCCTAGTAGTGTACATTCAGCCGACCCAACCATATTTGGACCTAGTACGTTCACCCGACACAATCATACTTGGACCTGGTACATCCAGCATGCACAACCCTACTTGGTTCTCGTACATTCAGTGGACATGACCCTACTTGGACACAACCATACTTGGACTTGGCGCATTCATCCAACATAGATAATTCTGGCACCTAATAGAATAAAGCTGAAGGAGGACGAGGAAGCATTGACGGTGTTTGATTACGGCTGGGGTGATTTGGCATCTCGCCATGGTCTCAAGGAAGGAGACAAGCTTGTGTTCTCCACCTATGGGCCAACACAATGGGATTTGTCCGCGACCTCACAGGGGTCTTAATATCGCCGTTCTTTTTGCTCGGAGAGGTGGTAGCAAATGATGGGGACAAAGGAGTACTCACATCAGACGGTTACAGGAAGTTTGCGTAAAAGTGGGAACAAGAACCGGTTGAAACTTTGGGTCAGTCGCCCGACACCTAGAGCTGGCATTTTTTTCTTAGATCTATAGCTTAGGGGTATGAAATATCTCCACTATATCCAAATATGTACCGAGCTCATATAAGTTTGATTTGGATTGACACGTGGCAAGGAGGAGGCGAGAGTTGATGCATGAATTCTTTATGTGCTGGTCTTCAGCACATAAAAAGTTGTTCTCCATTTTTTATTGATCATGTCAATACTAGTTTTTTGTTGGGTGTTGTTTTGTGGGGTCACGTGAATGCAGTAGGTACAAGTATGCCTGAGTGTATCAGGTACAAGTATATAGTTGTCCACTTAATGTATCGGGCACAAGTGTGCCTGAATATACCAGGTACAAGTATACGGTTGTCCACTTAATGTACTAGGTACAAGAGTACCCTTGGGGTGGCCGAATGTACCAAGTCCAACTACTGTGTGCTAATTGTACCAGGTAGATGTATGTTTGTGATGGGTTAAAGTACCAGGTACAAGTTATGAGTAACAACCAAATCACTGCCCAACATAGTGCATCTCATCCGAGTAGTCCTCTCCTCCTCACCGGAAGAGTCATCGGACGACTCAAAATAGTTCTTGCATATTTATTCCATATCTTAATCCATTGTTTCAGATAGGAAGGAAACAAAATTTAGCACGGTCAATCCAACGAACACTTGCGAGCCGTGGTGACTTTCGTATGGTGGAATGGTACCTTTGAGGTGGATGGAGGAGTGGTCTGAGCCGGCAGAGGATGACAAGCCTCACGGATCTCGGGTGTAGCGATGTAGGTGACGAAGTAACGGAGTTCAAGTAAGGGTGGGGCAGGGTGGCCGGTGTGCTAGAACAGTGGCGCCGGTAAGAAAGAAAACATATGAAAAAAAGTTGTATTGGTCGCGTTGCGGGGCCAGGGGTGCACATTTAAGCACGAGCCTTAAGCACGGAGGCCGGAGGAGAAGTGGCCTGGGTGCCAGAGTCCTACGCGACGATCGTACGCATGATGAATAACATCCCTGATGATACTCACTATACCGCTGCAGGAGCATCAATCTCATGGCACCATTAGAAGTCAGGTGCTTGTCTGATGTCAGAGAAGGAGGCAAGCTTGTATTCACAACATATGGGGTTGTGTGTGTTCAACGGGGACGGATGCGAGAAGCTCGTGAATGTCCTTGGGGAAGTGTTCGACAGAGGTACCGTGTACGCATGAGTTGCACGATGCAGATAAAAAAATTGTTCTCCATTTTTTATTGATCATGTTAATAATATTTTTTTGTTTGGTGTTGTTTTATGGGGTCGCGTGAATGCAGCAAGTACAAGTATACAGTTGTCCACTTAATGTACCGGGCACAAGCATGCCTGAATGTATCAGGAACAAGTATATAGTTGTCCACTTAATGTACAAGGTACAAGAGTACCCTTGGGGTGGCCGAATGTACCAAGTCCAACTACTGTGCGCTAATTGTACCAGGTACATGTATGTTGTTGATGGATTAATGTAACATGTACACGTTATGAGCAACAACCAATATCACTGCCCAACATAGTGCATATCATCCGAGTAGTCCTCTCCTCCTCATCGGAAGAGTCATCGGACGACTCAATGTAGTGCTTGCATATTTAGTCCATATCTAAATCCATTGTTTCAGAGAGGAAGGGAAACAAAATTTAGCATGGGCAATCCAACGAAGACTTGCGAGCCGTGGTGACTTTTGTATGGTGGATTGATACCTTTGCGGTGGATGGAGGAGTGGTCTGAACCGGCAGAGGATGACAAGTGTCGTGGATCTCGGGTGTAGCAGTGACGAAGTCACACAGTTCAAGTAAGGGTGGGGCAGGGCAGCTTGTGGGCTAAAATGGCAGCGCCAGCAAGAAAGAAAACATATGAAAATAAAGTTGTATTAATCGACTTGCTGGGCCCGGGGGTGCGGCTCGTGCAGAAACTCATGAATGTTCTTGGGGAAGTGTTCGAAGTAGATACCGTGGCCGCATGAATTTTACGATGCACATAATTTTTTTCTCCATTTTTGATTGATCATGTCAATATTATTTTTTTGTTGGGTGTTGTTTTATGGGGTCGCGTGAATGCAGCAGGTATAAGTATACAGTTGTCCACTTAATGTACCGGGCACAAGTATGCCTGAATGTATCAAGTATAAGTATACAATTGTCCACTTAATGTACCAGGTACAAGAGTACCCTTGGGGTGGCCGAATGTACCAAGTCCAACTACTGTACGCTAATTGTACCAGGTACATGTATGATGTTGATAGGTTAATGTAATAGGTACACCTTATGAGCAACAACCAATATCACTGCCCAACATAGTGCATCTCATCCGACTAGTCCTCTCCTCCTCATCGAAAGAGTCATCGGACGACTTAACATATTGCTTGCATATTTAGTCCATATCTAAATCCATTGTTTCAGAGAGGAAGGGAAACAAAATTTAGCATGGGCAATCCAATGAACACTTGCGAGCCGTGGTGACTTTCATATGGTGGAATGATACCTTTGCGGTGGATGGAGGAGTGGTCTGAACCGGCAGAGGATGACAAGCGTCACGGATCTTGGGTGTAGCAGTGACGAAGTCACAGAGTTCAAGTAAGGGTGAGGCAGGGCGGTTGGTGGGCTAAACGGCGGCGCTGGCAAGAAAGAAAACATATGAAAATAAAGTTGTATTAATCGACTTGCAGGGCCCGGGGGTGCGGCTGGTGCGAGAAACTCATGAATGTTCTCGGGGAAGTGTTCGAAGTAGATATCGTGGCCGCATTAATTCTATGATGCAAAAAAATTCTCCATTTTTGATTGATCATGTCAATACTATTTTTTTGTTGAGTGTTGTTTTGTGGGGTCGCGTGAATGTGGCAGGTACAAGTATGCCTGAGTGTATCAGGTACAAGTATACAATTGTTCACTTAATGTAAGGGGCACAAGTATGTCTGAATATACCAGGTATAAGTATACGGTTGTCCACTTAATATACTAGGTACAAAAATACCCTTAGGGTGGCTGAATGTACCAATTCTCATTACTGTGCACTGATTGTACTAGATACATGTAGTTATGAGTTGATTGTATCACGCACGTACATGTATGTTTGTGGTGGGTTAATGTACCATGTACAAGTTATGAGTTGAGTTTATCAAATACATGTATGTTTATGGTGGGTGATTATATCATGTACAAGTTGTGAGTTGATTGTACCAGGCACATGTATGTTTGTGTACCAAGCACAAGTTGAGGGTTGATTGTATATTTACATGTATGCTTGTGGTGGGTTGGTGTAGCTGGTATAAGTTGTGACTAACAACCAATGTTACTGGTTTGCCAACTGTTAGACTAGCGGGCTTTTTATCTTCGCCGAGCATACACTCGATGAATCTGAGTTATTTTTCGTTGTCCGATAACTATTTCTTTACCGAGCCAAAATCATTTGCCGCGTATCACCAGAAACACTCGGGTGTGTAAGACCGATATGTTCCTGTTCCAGGAACATGAGCTTGTCGGCTGGCATGACGCGAGTCCCGTTTCGTGTACATGCATCACGGCTGATGTGGTGCATGGTGTTGTCAACACAGCACCGTACTGTCCCGGGTATAGCCTTTACACCAGTTAAACTTTCTCACGTGCTGACACGAGCTGGCTGGGACCAGCCAAGGCACTATGCAGCTTGTGCGTACGGCTCTTTCTATTTGTCTTTTCTATGCTCGTGTGTTTTTCACTCAGCATGTTTGGTCATCGTGCATGGTCTCATCACGACATGCTCAAATATACTCGTTTTCAGCATGTTTTTTGTTAGTTTGATAGTCGCAACATTGCATCTTTGAGGCTGATTGATTGTTTTAGTGGAACACAAGCAAATATAGTAGATCGACCATAAATTTTGAGTACCATTCGCCTCAAGCAACCATTATACTTTGCAGCGACTACCAGGCACATGATTAGTATCTTATGACAAGAATATGTTGAGTATGTAAACGTGAATGATCGAAATCTTAAGAAAGACACAGCCACACGTCCTCATCTAAACGGCCTCCTAATTTTCTCAAATCCTTGCGACGTGACTACTGTTGGGAGCGCCACGTATCATGCATATGAGGCTCTCGTGCATCACCGTCCTAAAAGAATTGCAATCCGCTACGGTTTATAGGCTGTATAGTTACCATTGACAAATGTAACAATACAACTTTGCCATAGGGGGCAGTAATATTTGTCTGAGATGCGTAGCCTGTCGCCTTGCATGGAATCTTACTCAAACATAAACAATTTAATTTGCAGCAGGGCATGCACTCGTAGGAGGACGGTGGATGAGTGGGGTACAGTGAACACACAGTACAAGTCACACATCGTGTGCCAGGAACACATCTTGAGAGATCCTTGAGCATAGGCACCTTAAGTTTTGCTTACGGAATGGTGTGCCAGTTTGATCACCATGCGTTGCATTTAGAATATTGTACACCTTGTTGAGGCTAATATTGTTATCTCTGAGATTCTTGATCAAATTCATAAGAACCGGATTGATCTCAGTATGTGAATGACACTCCCTCATCTCCTCACAACTAGCTGAGAGATGGTGATTATGCTCATTACTAAATATGCTAACATACCACCCAGGATCCTCTGTACGAAGCAGTCGCATCACGGCCTTGCATTCTGTTTTGCATTCAGTATGTGAATTTTTCTTGTCTGGCTTACCCTGCAATCAGATTTCTTTCTAGATGTTGATAGACCAAATGTCATCAATCATAAGCATTTCATGCATCAGCTAAACGGACATGAATTTGCAATTGACATGACAATGCAAATGGGCTGGCACAAGTAGTAAACGACACAACAATAAACACAAATATACGGTAACTTAATTCAGTGGGCTCTAGAACTAACCTGACACTGACACACAATTTCATGCATTAGCTGGTACCGTCCTTCCCCCATCTCGATTTTCCATGTCGAATACCAAACAATTCTCCCAAGCAAACAGATTATATTGCTCGTACGCTTCTTGGCAACAGTCAAACGACATGCCTACCACAGGAGCGCAAGTGTCGGGTGCGTGCTTGGCTTCAGAGCTCAAATGGCATCTTTCAATAGAGCTCACTTTGCTTGGCGTCGCCCTCACTGTAAGTCCATCACGGTTTCTCTTGATGTTTGAACATTGAACCAACAGTTAGAACAACAATATAAATCTGACCAGTGGGTTAGATTTGTTCAGAAGGAACAACATATTGCAAACAGGGATACCCAGATGGTACAATACTGAATCACCTAAGTCACTAAGCAGATCCCCTCTAGTGAGATGACCGAATTCGGGTAGGTACTAGGTACCATGTACCCACCTCTTTTCTATTAATCCCCACAAGATAATGTTGAAAAAATGACTATAATGTTTTCTTTACTGCCAGTAAGGTTTCATAAATTTTGACCCTGGTGCAGTGCCTGCCTCAGTGAGAATTTAATCTCATTGTGTCAAATAGACTTCTTCTAAAGTTACGCCTTGTTGTTATTACATGAATGTGAGCAAGTATTCATCCCCAGCTTGTTAGTTTGCAAGAATCCTGAGTATGGTTTTCAACCTCTCAGGTCGGCGTGGGCGAGGTCGAGGTGGGGACGAGGTTGGCAGGCACAGGTATGGCGAGGCTAGTGGTGGAGCTCCAGTTGAGGACACGGCTGAAATCTAAGAGACGTCGTGTTTAATCTGTCACATGGTAAATACAGAAGACTGGGTGGGTGGCACCAGTAGACCGGTGAGCACTTGTCGAGCTCTAATCCTGCCTACACTTTGGTTTTGTAAAGTGTCTTCTAGATTCAGTATCAGAATTGCTCGAGCCATGAACCAAAAAGGAAAAACATACATTATTTTCATTCTGATCCATCTTTTTTGCATGTAAAAAAAAGTTTGCATGCCATGTTCTACTATCACGGATTATATGTTAAGATGTGTATATAGAGAGTATTGATGTGCTGCATAATTTTGGACTCCGCAAGTTTTTCTGAATATTATTAGGAGCAGCACAGTACCTGAACTTTAGAGAACCTTCTGTGCAATTGGCACCTAGGCTCAACACAAGCAGAGTTTTTTTATAGGATTTCTCACTATTCTACAATTTCATATTATAACATTTTAGAGAGGATTCAGATTAATTATTTTGTTACCCCTTGCATGTTTAACATTTTATACAAGCCGAGCAGACTATATGCAAAGATTTGGAACACGGGGATAATTAGAATAAATAATTTTTATGACAAAATTTTATTCTTATTTTATTACTTTTTATAATTCTAAAATATTAAGAAGGATAAATTTTATTATTTACTAGGCATATTTAACCACATAATTTAGTTATTATAGTTAACCAATGTTCTTTGTTTTTGGTTGTAATGTATATCGTTGATCATTTTGTTTATGCTAAATTTAAAGTGATGTCATATAAATTTTCTTTGAACTATTACCGTGACAAGTTCACAAATTATATAGTGCAAACATACTTATTAGTATGTATGCACATATGTTTATATATAATTTAGTTTCATTAAATTTCATGTTAGAGGTTGTTAAAGAATAATATCCAACTAATATCTTAATAGTGGTGTCTAGTGTATTATTCGATGTGCATGTTTATAAAACCTTATAAAGTATAAATTGTGTCATTTGAAAATGCGTCGAAAGTTAGATTCGACAATAAGTTTAAAATATGCATGTTAATGAAATATCACCTATCATCGATGAACATAAACATAGATATCTAGTTTGCATATCGCCTATCATCGATAGTATCATAGCTGATTCAGTTATGCTTACATACAATTAGTTTATTTGGTATGCTCATCTGGACGTTCCATTTCATCCAGTGTATACACGAGCTCTTGCCAGTATTTTAAATAAAATGATTTGTAGAAACATAGAAATCTAGTTTAAGTATATTTCATTTTAACCTACAGGACGTTTATTGGAGAGAGAGACTAGCAAGTTAACTAGGTTCATAGGGGCCTATTAGATTCACCATCATCTATGAGATTGGTTGTTACTTTGTTGTGATGTAGGTTTGCTCCTGCAAAATTTGTACTTTATTTTAAACACATGTAACGATCTTTGGAGCCCGGGGCGGTCGCCCTCTTTGCACGACCAAAGGGCCGACCCTGGCTACTGCCAATTGCATTGCCAGCATTTTGCGGCCATTCCCTGTTGCCCACCACGGTCTGCTACGATTAGCGCGGGCAATGCAGCGACCCTCGTAAATTCATTGTGTTCTTGTCTTAGCTCTAGATCAACAGCAGATCGTGGCCGTGGCCCTCACGCGCGAGCATAACGAGTCAGCGAAGCTCCAATTCGATCGGGAAGCATAATCATAGGAAGATTGCATCACCAACTGCAGCCCCATATGCATTCTCTCCAACTCGACCGGGAAGGCCATAGCCGTGGGACGATCCCCGAGCAGATCCAGGAGCCACCCACCAGCTGAGTCCACTGGCCGCCGTGAGGTCCCAAAAGAGTGCTTGTTTCTAGAGGTAGACAACGTGCGGAGTTGCGAACGCCAATTGTGGCACCCCAGGTTCCAATTTGATTAATGTCTTGTGTAACTAATGCATTTTCATCTTCCATGCTTACACATTAATTAGGGACTATTAACTTGGCTATTCATCCGAATTGACATAGCATCCCGTTCCTGCCTTTCTTCATCTAACCGAATTAACTTGTTATCATGACTTTTATTCGTCTTCGTCTATCCCAGCCTTCATCTTGGTCATCATATCCATTTGTGCAATTATTGGGCAATGTCGCTATTTTCTGTGTTACTTTCAACCTTTCCATTATAATTGATATAATCCCAAATCTTCGGTTTCATTACTCATATAAGTTTACTCAGCACGGTTGATTTGATATTGCTTTGTACAGGTACAACGGACTAGCATTATACCCATGGTCCTGTCTTTGGGGTGCCATCCATGACTTGTCGATTTGGTCCTTTGACTGTATGTTTTGTGCTTCCCATCTGATTTTAATTTAGTTTATCATGTATTCACGAAGTATATATTATTGACACAATCTCTTATATTTTCAGCTGCTATCAGGACCACCTCTGGTGCAGCCATGGTCCTGTCTTTGGGGTGCCATCCATGACTTGTCGATTTGGTCCTTTGACTGTATGTTTTGTGCTTCCCATCTGATTTTAATTTAGTTTATCATGTATTCACGAAGTATATATTATTGACACAATCTCTTATATTTTCAGCTGCTATCAGGACCACCTCTGGTGCAGCCATGGACTCCTATTCACACTAGCTGGGAAAGCCCTTACAGGATTTAAGTATTAGCAGCGTTTGGCTATTTCTAGACGCTACTGCCAACTTTCCTAACTACCAGCAGTGTCCGGTTAGATACGTTTGAGCAGATCCAGGTGGCTGTTGTGCCATAAATATCTGGCGGCGTACAGGAACGACGAACGCCGCCAGTGTAACTTCATGTTGCAACGTTTGAGCGATGATGTCCCAATTCGCAGCCATGTGAGTCTTAAAAACTAGCGGCATGTTGATTCCATAGACGCTGCTAGCTCGAAAAAACTAGTAGCGTTTGCCTTTTGGTAAACGCTGCTAACTTATTTTTTATATTAAATCCCCTTGAAATTTCAAAACAATTGTAAATAAATCCATAAGTGTACATGTAACTATAAAATGGTGCATATGATATGCCAATAAGTTTTTTTTGAGAATCATATCATATATAAGAAGATTTGCACATTGCTGATCCTGCCTGCCGCGGGATGATATGCCAATAAGTTTTTGAAATGAAATATTAGATAACACTATCATCTCACTCTCAAAGCAGGCATACTTTTCCAGAACTCTTCGGATGTCCCATGGTGATACGAAAATACCTTCGGTCTGGAACAAACCTATATTAAACTTTGGTTTAACACTTCATAATTTTTACCACAAATTCAGGTGGTTATATAATGACACCACACCCACTTTCAAGAATTTCAGAATGAGTTTGAATTTTAAAAAATTCAGACGCCAAATAGGTAGCAGCTTCGCCACGTTCCTGCACGCTGCTAGTTCGAAAGCCTTCGAGGCGTTTGCGGGACACACAAGGCTGCTAGTTCGAAAGCCTTAGCCGCATTTGCGGGACACACACGTGGCTGGTGTGTGGTATACAAACCTTCACGTACATTAGCAGCATTCCAATATCACACACGCTGCTAGTTCGTACGCATACAAAGTGTCTCGGCTGGTTTAATTAACTTCCTGCTCTCCCTCGCTCTCTTCTTCATCTCCCCATCTCTTTGCGGTCTCTCTCCGCCACGCCTGCCATTCTTCATCATGCAACCAACGGCCGCAGGAGTTTCGGCACTGGCGATCATTGGCAGCGTTTGTGCCCACCGTCCGGCATGCACGCACCTAGTACTACCCATGGCTGCCTACTCTCTATCTGCACCACACATTGTGAGTTCATCCCGGCCGTTCTCTCGTGTATCTAGTTAATTAGATCGATTAGTTTGATCAATTAATTAGTGTTATATATACATAATTTAGATCGATTTTAGCTATATGTTATCTAACTAATTAGATCGATTAATTAGTGTTATATGTACTAGATCGATTAATAGGTATGTACAACTTGATTTAATTGTCATATGTGGAGTATATGCAACTAATCTATCTTCTATTATATTATTAAGTCGAGAGAAATCGAAGGGTGGAGATTTGACATGCAATACAAAGATATTCAGTTCAACGGTGGAGATTGGGTAAGGACATGGATCTATACTATATATATTCCACGCGAAAACCGAAAGCAATGGATTGATTTCTTGCATGCAGGCTTAGCTGATTTCCGGCTGGAATATGTACATGCTAGCTGGGTTATTTGACACGAGAACAGAAGTTCAACGGCGGAGATTGGGCCAGGACATGGATATATACTATGTATATTCCACGCGAAAACCCAAAACAATGGATTGATTTCCAGCATGCAGGGTCTGCTGTCTGTTGATTCCCTGCTGGATATATCCCAATGCAGACTACGGCGGAAATTTATAAATGCTAGCTGGGAAGACACGGGATACTCATCTATAGCCCAATGGAGACTCTGGCAGAAATACACACATGCTAGCTGGGAAGCAAACGGGCACGGGGCACTTATCCATAGCCCAGTGCAGACTCGGTAATTTTGGATTAATAATTAATATACAAGCGTGGGCTATCTCACGCATGAAAGAAACATACAAGCCTGAACACTGAGCAAACCGAAGTCACGGTCATACATGATTTGACACCACATGCACGGAAGATGGAAGGCGCATCCATATGTGGAGACACGGTTATGCGCCGACGAATAGTATATGATGAACAGATGAAGACTTTCACACAAGCAGAATTCAATTCACGGAAAAAAAAACAGAACTCAATTCGATTAGTATGTGCAGGTAACACAACGGGCTCCTGTAAATGCATACATACAGTAGTCATGCATTAGTAGGAATTATTCTATTTAAAGATGGGAATTAAGTTAGCCATATGGGACACCGAGGTTCCTGGCCACCTTGCCCAGAAACCGTTGGATCACACTACGATATGTGATCGTGTAATTAGTATTAGCACTAATAGGTAAATTCATTAGACTTTTATTAGAAAAGAATTATTATTAATTATTGCTTGATATGGACACTTAATAGCCACCCAAATTAAGCTGACGCATGTCTCATAAGTCACGTAGCCGGATATTTTTTTTTGCATATAATGGAGGTCGTATTATTTTATGTGCTCATTTTTTACCAAATATCTAATACCTTGAATAAATCATTAGGTATATACAACATAAACCAAAGTATCTTAGGTATGTTTTTGTATTCCAAATATGTTGGGTATAAATTAGATACCCATGTCACATAGCCAGGTACCTACGTAGCTATATTTTAGTTTAGGTACGTATGTCGACTCGTTATATACAATATTTTCCAAGCTTTTTCGTACAGCCGGGTATACAAATGTAGACACCTTGGGTATTTCCACTTGAGGTATATTATTGGTTGTATGATATTTTTATATATTTTCTCACATAGCCGGATATGTATGTCGACCGGATATGTACAATATTTTTCTACCCTTTTTCGTATAGCCAGGTATATACGTTGACCAGGTATTACAATATTTTTGCCAGTATCATATTGAGTACCCGCATTGGATAGTTAGGAAACAAAAATAAAATGCAATTAGTTAATAAATAAATTTGTGTGTATATACATGCCCGCGTAGGTACATACTTCCATTATTAAGTATATGGTACCCATTTTAGATAATTAGGAAACAAAAAATATAATAGTTCAAAAATAAACTATTGGATATATACATACATGCGTATGTATATAATTTCGTTGCTAGGTATTAGATATCCGTATTACACGGTTAAGAAATAAAAATACGCGTGGTCTGTTGGTGGATAGAGCTGTGATGCATCTGGCCCTTCAAAACTTCAGAGAATAGAGCTGGAGGGTGCAGAATAAAATGATGAGCATGGTCTGTTGGTGGAGGCTTAGAGATGTGATGCATCTGACATGCTCATGGTCGCAGCAGCACAGTAAGGCAACTGGCGGGGTAAGTATGCATCGTGTGTATATGAATTGGACTACTACCTGGTCAATGCGGGTATACGACAGTTTCAAACATGTAGAAGACACATGAAGATTTTAAACCGTCATGACTTAACGTATACTATGTCCGATTCGACATACATGGTTAAATCGTCATATACCTACATGGAATCGTTAAGAAACATGTAGAAGACATATGACGATTTTAAACCGTCATGACTTAACATGTTTCATGCGGATAGTCATGACAGATATTTCTTAACATATACTATGAAAACACCGGATACACTTCGACAGTTTCAAACATGTAGAAGACATATGACGATATCCAACCAATCATAACATACAAACTAGCAAATTGCATCCATGTAAGTAAAAATAATATATGTGCATAGTGACAGCAGTAGATAAAAATGAGCATGATGATGCACCTACCTCAGATTCTTATAAGAATTCATAGGTGAATATAAGTAAATATGCATTTTATATTTTCTGTAGTGTGTACAATTACACTTAACCTGTGAAATTAAAAACAAGATTAGCAATCGAACATTCATTTGATAGGCATATAGGTCACTCAAATTCAAGAATGATATGAGTGAGTGGCAAGAAATATCCAACATTTTAAATAAACATATACAAATAATAGCATAGATATAGATGGTCAACGAACATAAATAATTAGCTTAATATGACCACATAAAAAATTCAGATCGAAATTCAAAATACACAAGGAGAAACAAAAAAGACAAATTTAGATGTGAATAGTGTCATTTCTGCTTTTGTCTTCATTTGACACTATTCATGATGGATTTGTCTTTTTTGTTTCTCTATGTGTAGGTCGAATTTTGATCTGAATTTTTTAAGGGTTGTGGACATATGTGTTGGTAAAATCCATGAATTTTTTTCAGAATTTGTTGACATGTTTAAATTCAAATTTTATAAGTTGGTATGATGGTAGCATGTAAGGGTTGGTATCGTGGTAGCATGCATGTGTCGTCTATAGGACCGGGGCTTCCAAATTCACCTTATTGTCGACATCACTACTACTCTCTCCGTCCAGAATTACTTGCCATAGAAATGGATGTATCTACTATTATTCCACGAGAAGAAATTCGGGATGGAGCGAGTATATGCCAAGCCATTATTGAAGGCCAAAAGTCTCGTCACAAACTGCTTGAGCGCCCGTCAGGTCTGCTGGTTATGTGGATGTCATCTCAAACATGCATTTATGTGTTTGCAATCAGGCCCCTAAAGCCAAGTGGGTGTCTGCCAGGCTCTTGTTATTGTGCAATTAATAGCCGATGGATATGTTTTGCTTGAGACAGGCTCTTTGTCCTGCTTCTACCAGGTCGGAGACTGGTTCTGTATCCTGTTTCTGCTAGGTCATATACACATGCCCGCTTGTCGGTTTGATCAAAATGGGAATTTCATCAATAGTCATTTGATCAGGCCCAAATGCAACAACCTGTTTCATTCCATGTCACACATATTGTGCATGCACTATTCATTCAAACAGAAAGAGAAACAATGTATAGGTAGCAGAAACAAATTGCATGAATTGTCCAGTAATATACACATGACTACATGCATGGCCATTGGATGATCTAGCTAGGCATGTGGGATGTATGTATAGTCCATTCTAAATTGCATTCGTTCCTCAAGTAACAAATATTAGTAAGTCAGCAAAGCTATAGCTCTAAATGGAAGCATGTAATCATAGACTTAGTGGACTACTTTACTATGTACAATTGCTATGAGATGTTGGAGTGAAACAAACAAGCAAGTTGTTTTTCTGCATGGGCAATGCGAAAAAGCTGATGAATCACCGGTCTAGCTAGTCACCAGCTTAATTAAATTTTGTTTGGGCTAGGTCGTCCATCGAGGGTTAGTTAAAGTGAAGTTTGTCTGGTTTTTTAATTAGTATAGAGTATGGAATCAGGTTGAGGCCAAGGGTGTTCATGTGAACGAGGCTCTTGGCGTGATCATCTTATCGTCAATTCTCCGGAGACTATTGGTTTGGGTACAAATACGCGGGCGTGGAGAAATGAGGCCCCATTGCATCGAACAAAAATATGAACTAGGCAACGGAGTGGCCGTCGGAGGTGGACTACTGCCCAACACCGTGGATGTGGACGAAGGTGGGGCCGCGATCGTTGGTTGCCGCGCGAGGACGTGCGACGACAATGGAAAGGTACCACAAGAGGAAGTAGTGCGGATGGAGGTAGTTGGTGCATGGCACATGCATGCGGACCCATCACATAGCAATGATGGTCGGCCCTGGCACGACAATTATCTGCCTACATGTAAACCACATCGCTCCATGGTCGCTTTGAAATTTTTGTATGCCTGGACACAAACAGATAAACAAACACAAAGAAATATGTTGGGAATGTCCCAGTTCAATCATCAAATCCCGCAAAAAAAACCCTGAAAACACAATGGATTCAGATTTTAATTCTACGTCAATTCATAACGTGCAAGAAATTCGTTAGGAGATTGGTCCTTTTTCAGAATTTAAGGATATGAAAATGACGCATTCTAAACATTGTGCATGATTAAAGGAGAGAGAAGTCCTATTTAAATCCTGAGGTTGTAGAGCTGGAGTGAAACAAACGCTCACGTTCAAATCCTTGAAATTGATATCATATGCTCTCTCATTACTGACTAAATAAACCTTTAGAGTGGATTTGGTGACGTGGCACCGGAAGGCTGGATTTGCTGAAATTGAGAAAAATAATGACTTCCACGTCAGCATACACTTATGGGGTGCCGGAGCTCAGTGCTTGATGGCTAGCTCTTGAGTCATCTGCTGGCCACCTAAACTCCACGCCACATTTTGTAGTATTTGTTTTGTTGCTCTTCCTTCCGGCAACAACTGCATGGCGGCGTCAGGGCCCGGGGTGGGCAGTGCGGTCGCGGGCGAGGGCGTAGGACGCTCCCGCGGAGGCTGGGTGCCAGAGCTTAACGCTAGACATCACGAACGTGTCCCAATGTCCGCGGTTTGCTGGGAGCGGCTCGACCTGATGGACGCGGGAGGGCTACCGCCGCGCCGTGCTTGCGGCCGTGCACAGTGCCTATTCGGCTATTCCCAACTGGTGCGTGTGGCCGAGGTACTCGCCTAGTTCGCGCACGAGCACCATGCCGCCTCGCCGATCGCCATCCTAATCGCCGCTAGTCATGCTGCTCACCTCCGACCATGATGGCCCTGAGAGTGTTCGGTGAGTCACACTCACACACGACAACTTTGGAGGAGTCAGAATGTCGCCATTTTTTCCCGGCCAATAGCTAATTCCCGCTAATTCCCTTGTTTCCTCCAACGAACATGCATCGTTAAAGCTGGTTGACGTCCCCGGTGCGTGTGTGTACCTGTGCGTTCCTTCCATGTGTGTTCGTGAGATAAGAGAGAAACCACAAGAGTTGTGTGAGAGAAGATAGAGCACCAACACAAGTAACGGTGGAACACGATGAAAACTGTGTTTTGAAGTTATGAAAAAATTATCAAAATATGGAGTAGGGCCATAAGCGGTGCTCTATTAGCACTTGAGGTTGCAAGTTCATAGATTAATTCATTATGAGGTACAAAAGCACAAACTCAGCAACAAATAGAGTCGAACAATAAGCATCACTATTACTTGCCAAATAGTCGCGCGTTCTCTCGTCGCCGATGATCCATGCGACGGAGATGGAACCCTAACTGTATGAACCTCGCACTTCGCTCTGACAAACATTGAGTAATTCCGCCGCCATCCCCGCCAATCTCTGGCACGGGTTTAGGGCTAGTTTGATCATGGGTTTAGGGTTGATCTGAGGGCGTTCTTGGGATGAGAAAAAATGTGGATATCTTCCATCAAAATGTTGTATTTTCATGTGGATATCTTCCCTGACTCTCTATGCCTGACCGTTGGACTGAAAAAGTTAAGTGGATATTTGGGCTAGAATTATTCAAAAATACTGACAAATACCGTAGCAGCCATATACCATGGATGTATCTAGAAGATTCTAGGTAATCTTTCTAACATAGGGAAGAGTACATTAGGGAAACGTACATGGCCAATGTAGCCACACAATGGTGATCCTTGTCACGCGTTTTGCGTGAGTGAACGAACAATTAAGCATGCACTCAGTCATGCACATGAGACGGACGTTGCGAATAGCTCTCGCATGATTAAACAAACAGAACTACTTGTTACTATATAAGTATATAACATATACCCTGAAACCTCTAGCATGTGTTGCGAGAAAACACGAATTGTGCAAGAACGCCAAGGTTACAGTGGCATGTTCCCATCTCCGTATGTGGAATATTGGAGGAAAACAAATGCATAGTTCCTCAGCATTCCGCCCGCCCGGGCATTGTTTTGTGGCTCGGCAATGTCGGTCACGCTGACTCTCATCCAGTCCTTGAACCTGTGGATGCACCGGAGTGATCTCTACTCCACCACCATGAAGCCCGCCGAGTGCATGTTGAGCTGGTGGTCTGTCGATAATGAGGCTGATCACCACCAGCAGGTCACATAAACCCTCCAAAGGGCGTCTTTTCATTGGGTCCATGTACACCGCCCCATTCAACTGCTGATTGATCGGCTCATCAGTGCTACTCTTGGTGAACTCGTACATCATGATGTCCAACACCTCCATTGCGTGATGTGCGTCCAGCTTCAGCTCACAGTCATGAGCGTCGCTGGCGTGGTGGACATGTCATGCTGAGGTTCCGTGGAGGCCACCAACATCATAACTGCTATATGTATTGGGTCGGCGGCGTGGTGCACGCCGACCAGGCAAGGGGAGAAGTTGACTTGGGTGTGGCGCTGGACCTAGTCCGATTTGGTTTTTCTTTATGCTATATATGTTTACAGAACATGTTAGCAAACTCCTTTGTGGTTTACTTCATACACATCGGCAACACCATGCAAGGATTTGGGGTGTTCTTTTACAAATGATGCCATGCTACGAACTGTATTCGCGTTGTTTTGAACAACTCTTGGCTTGCAGGTCGTATATATCGCAATATTTCTTCATGGGTGTGTTAAAATGTTAATGTCACGCATGCAAACTGCGGGTGGAAGACACTATTGAGCACGGTCTGATGCTGTGCGTGGTGTCTAGAGAAGCTTGGCACTGGTTCATCTCTGCGCTACAGATTAATGTCACAAGGCCATCCTGCCAGATGAACCAATGCAACCAATGTGCCAAGTTGGTGAGTCTTTTGGTCTTGCCATAGTCCACAAATCCTCCAAGGTGCTCTGGTTTGGCTTGGGATTGGTTGCCTGCAACCAATGCAAGCTCTACATTGTTTCTACCCTTCAATTAAAATATAGCATTGGATGTACGCATCATGTGATGCAGTGGCCGGGGTGATCCCCTTTTCAGAAAAAGTCAAAATAAAATTTTAGCACGTCATTGTCATGCTCTCGAGAAAATATATTACGGCATTTTTTTTCATGCTTTGAACTTACTGTAAAGCTCCCTCTAAACAAAAACTTACTGCAAAACATAAATGTTGACAAAATGATTGGATATGGTTTAGTGCATTCCACGAAATAGCTCATTTTTTCTGAGACCCGCATAAAAGATGTCGTTTCAAACAAAAATTGACCCAAAAAATTTTCCAGAAACAAAAATCTAAATGAGAAAAAAAATCAGCATCAACACTAACCTCTTCTGCTCTGCCCTACAATGTCTTGACATATCACACCAATAAAAAGAATGCCTAGTTACACCTGTAGAGAGATGATATGATGCAACATACACGTATTCACGGGCATCTAGTGCCAATATATAGATGTATAGGGAGATCGTCATGTCCAAAGCAAGAACCTTAATAGTCTAGAGAGATTACCCCCCCCCCCCCCACCCCCACCCCCGTCGAAGTGTCCGCACTAATGTACAAACAAAACCGAAACTCCTCGAAAGTCGACATCGACAACCCCTTGGTCACGAGGTCCGCAAGCTGCTGGGTAGTTGCCACGTGAAGTTCTCGAACGTGATCTACAGACACCTGCTCTCCAAAGAGGATATCCAGTTCAATATGCTTGGTATGACGGTGATGAACGAAGTTGGCGGGGGCATTGTCACAATACACCACTGTGGCCTTATCGATGGAACAAGAAAGCTAATGGAGAATCTGGCGAAGCCAGGAGCATTCAACAACCGCGTTAGCCACTGCGTGATACTCAGACTGGGTACTTCGTCGTCTCCACCGCCCGGCACACGTCCAAATTCAGCTACCACGACATGAGGCCAACTCCAACGCACGCCCCCAAACGGACGTCTGTTTTGTCTGGATCGTCCATTTAGGTATGGCAATGGGGCGGCGTCCATTCTACCCCCAACGGACACAACCAGACCATTTGGGGTCGTGCGTTGGGATTGACCTGAGCATTACCCGAACAGTGGACTGGTCATAATCATGTTCCCTTTGCAAGCACGAACTTGATCAAGTGTCCGTCATGGTTCCAGTCGTACTCTCCGACGGATGGGGTGCCTTTTACATCAGCTCGGCGTCTCGGTACGCGCTAACAAGGTACCGAGACGCGCGGTGAGATGTTGACGCAGGTGAGACGCATGGCATGGTCGTGGTACCACGGGTTCGCCGGGCTGCTCGTTCAGGTGCTCGCCCAAGTGGTCGGCTATATGCAAGTATGTGGTTCTGATCAGAAATTGAAAGCTTTGCCTAACCAGCTCACGATACGACATTACGACTTGCTATATGTTTAAATATAATGATGCAAGCATACCGATAGGTAAAATGATTGGCGATGGTTTACTACTATTTCTTGATGTAGCTCAAAAATTCAATTCCGTGCCTAGGCTCATCTACACCTGATTAACATTAAAAAAAAACTGGCAAAATAAAAAATAGATATTTTTTGTGCAAGATGCTTAAATTGGTGATGTTGGTGCAAAATTCCGGAGTATTTAGACATTCAAGGAGCTAGTGATAAAAACGATAAAATCGGTTGTGAACAATGTTCTTTTCAAAAGTTTCTCGCACACCCGAAATTTATCCTTTTTGCCATGAGCTCCTGGATGTACAAACTTCACCAAATTTTGAACGGTCATCACGCAAATGAGCCTATTGCATCACAAAAACTATTCGGATTTGTTTAAATTTTTCACTATTTAAAACGAGTTTACCGTTCACAACTGAAGCCCGGGTGCAGAGAATAGCCACATCATCACCTTCTTCGAGCAACCCACATAAAAATATACGACCAAAAAGTTGAGGAAAACCAAAACCGAAATGAAAAAAAACGGGAGCATCAGCGCGGATTTCAAAAACCAAAAAAGGAACGGCTAGCTAGATCGTATAGCCTAGTACTGGCCTCCTCTGCCCTGCCCCTGTATAACCAAAAAAGGAACGGCTAGCTAAATCACATACCTTGCTCTATCATAAATAGAAAATAGAAATCGCAGTTGGATCTGTATCAACCAGAGTACAGCTAAAATCAAATGCATACTGTATCAACTACATACATACATATCTGCTTGCCATGGGGCAGAGTAAAGAAGAGGGGATCAGTGTCTACACCCAAGGGACAAACAAAACAAAACATATTTCTCACCATTATATCCCCTCATTTCGTTTTGTCTAAGTAGGCACCAGCAAGGATTTTTAATCTTTAGTGGGAATCCTAACTATCTGAAGAAATTTGTGCAGGGCTAGAAGCAACCTGTGAGTGACAACCTTATTGCCGTGTAAACCGATAGTACTTTTCGGCTGCAGGGTGTGGATAATTCTTTCCAGTTTCCAGATCCATTCTTGTATTGTATTTCTGCCTAAACAACCACATTAACTCTGCAAAACATGTGCATTGTTGCCTCCAGGACCCTACTAAATCAGATCACTCACCATCCTACAACAAACACCGTACATCACCATTTTTTTCCTCTGTACAGTCTTGTAGTAAAACATCTCCTCAACTCCAAAAATGACAATACAAATTGAGAGCCTCCTTGACTTGGGGATACCTGTGGCGAGCGAATTGTATCCTTGTTCAAAGATTATGTAGTGAGTTCTGTCACCTGCACACAACATTTCCAAGAACAAATTGGTCAACCAAGTTTTGCATGGTTTCCCACTGTTGTTTTCACATGCTCATCATTTTCAAACAGGACTTCAGAATACATCATGATGTGTTTTCTTGTTGACACGCAGTGCGTCGTTGGGCATGCGATCTGCTCGCCCTGCCATGGCAGACTCATGAACAAGGAGAACTGCAACACGTGCTCCCTCCCCGGCGGGTACAACCGATGCTACGCACTTGAAAAAATCCTGGAGTCCCTCCACATCCCCTGCGCCAACGCCGCGTACGGGTGCACCGTGAAGACGCACTATCACGAGGTGGAGGACCATGGCAAGTCATGCCCCCATGCGCCATGCTTCTGTCCGGAACCTGGCTGCAACTTCGCCGGCTCCACCGTCGCACTCCTGGCTCATCTTACCAGCGGTCATATGTGGCCATCCACTGAGTTCGAGTACAATGATAAGCTCACACTGGAGGTGAAAGCAGGAGTGCATGTTCTCCACAGGCGAGACAGGAGTCCCTTTTTCCTGGTGAAGTTCACTCCGGTGCCGCCACCTTACGGCAGCGCCGCCTCAGTGTTGTGCGTAGATCCTGATGCGGCCGCCACCACGGAGAAGGGGTGCAAGTTCAGGTGCCAACTTGGCTCGAGCAACGTCGACATGGATTGGCAGCAATATTCGCGTTTCCAGGTCAGCAGCACCACCCTCTCCGACGGGTGGCCACCGACAGAGGACGGCGGTTCCCTATATGTTGCGCCCAGCACCGAGAGCATCACTGTCAGTATCACGAAGATAATGCGTGACATGCGTGCGAACGAGATCCAGCTGACACCCATCCGTATGAGACAAAGTACGCTTCGTCAGTGCTTTGAATCCCGTGATTCATGCTAGATGATCAGTGCTTTGAATCACTTTCAGTCAAGGCCCCTCTACTCTTGTTAGGTCATTGATGTACAAAAATAAAGTAGTGCTACAACTAATGCATGCTAGTTGAGACCGAGTCTAAAGAATTGTCTGTGCAGCAGTGGAATGCTGCTACACCCCAGCTAAAAATTCAGAGCAACTTTTTACCAACTAGTATGTGGTAGAGATCTATATGTGTCTAATTAATTAATTTCAGGTACTTCAAGGGATGGTTCATGCTTGTTCTACAAGCAAGCCATGTAGAGTGATTTCAAGTAGTGATAAAAAAATTCAAGAGAAAGTTTGTGATTTGGAGTACCTGTCGGTGGTCATGCATCTACCAGATTCCATGCAGGATGCTTCTTCAGGCAATGAAATTCCTTACTTTGCTTCAGCTTGCTGAACACCAGAATTCCAACAGTATCTGTCCATGAGAATTTGAGGGCAGCACAGCGATTCTATAAGCAACCCACCCATGTTTCAGGTGCTACCATCATGATGTTGAATCTATCTTCAAGGTCTTTGAAGCCCAGGCCACCCACCCATGTTTTTTGGGTTCAGCAACTCACCTAGTCTATTCTGTTTGCCACTTTGCCTCATAGTGGCATCCTGCTAGCTCCACTTGGCCACTGCCTGTACGGACAACCATCAGGTCACAGCAGCTAGAGCACTTCTGCAAAAGAAAGTCATGCAACCGAAGACCTTCAGTCAACCGAAGATGGGAGAATCTGCAAAAAAGCAACACGTTGTACTATGTAGACTGTAGACTGTAGACTTGCAGCTAAAACACACAATGTGCTTACAGCTCCACAACGATTTAGACCTCCTAAGATCCCACCATGGATTTCTGGTGTGCACTACCTCCACCTTATGCTAACCATTGATCCCGCGTCAAATTTAGATTGGCCAGCGGAAAGGCACCAGCTGGTCTTTCACGGTACGCGGCAATGCCATGCATGCATCTATCTCAACCACACCTTATATACACCTCGAAACCTGATCTCTACAAGGTGAAAACCAAAACAATTTTCTAGTTCAACATCAGCATTCCCCTTCAGTTCAGTAGTCACTCAACCAAAAGTTCTCAGAATGGAAGTTGTTCTGTCTGCGGCTGCAGGTGACCTTGTTAGCAGATTCTTCTCCTTTTTGATCGGGAGGTATTCAGAAGCACCATGCTCGGAGGAGAAGCATGCCGAGAGGTTGCAGCGACTCCTGCTAAGAGCTCAGATGGTTGTCGAGGAGGCGGATGGGAGGTACATCACCAACTCCGGTATGCTTCTGCAACTGAAGATGCTAGCTACGGCTATGTACCATGGTTATCATGCACTAGACACCTTCAAATGCAACCAACTAATCAGAGAGGGCACTAAGGAAGTAATGAGTTCTGGCTCATTTTCCTCATATCTTGCCACTCCCTTGAAGCGCTTCCGTGCAAATGCTGGTGTATCGAATCACCAAGTTGATAACAACTGTGACCTTCAAGATGCCTTGTTAAATTTAGAGACCGTTGTTTCTAATATCACAGAGTTTGTCATACTTTTGGGTGGGTGTGAACCCATGTTTCGCAGACCCTATGACACATATCTTTATGTCAACAACTGTATGTTCGGTCGTTGGACTGAGAAGCAACAAGTTATCAACTTCTTGTTGCAGCGCAACCCTCGTGCTTCTCCATCTGTACTTCCAATCATCGGTGGCTATCTAGTCGGGAAGAAAACTCTGGTAGCACATGTATGCAATGATGAAAAGGTCCGTAGTTACTTCTCTTCAATTTTGCACTTCAATGGAGACAACTTCCATATGGTAGAAACAGAAAGGTGCACAGGGAGGGCATTGGTCGTTGTTAAATTTGTTTCAGAGGTCAATGATGAGGACTGGAAATCATTTTACCGGGCAGTGACATCCATAAGCACAGAAAGTAAGGTTATAATCATTAGTAGGATGGAAAGTTTGACTAGATATGGTACTGTGAAGCCAATTCACCTAAGTAGATTACCAGATGAGGAGTACAGCTACCTCTTTAAGGCACTAGCATTTGGAAGTGCCCACAGTGAGGACCACCCAAAGCTGACACTGTTAGCAGGAGAGTTCATCAAATTGTTGGACGGGTCATTTGTGGCAGCATATTCACTTACCAATGGGTTGAGGACAAATCTAAGCCTTCAGTTCTGGCTCTCCATGTTGAAGAGATACAAGAATGTGACAAAGAACAACTTGTCAATGTTTGGTGAGCATCCATCAGACCGTTTCAAAAAACGATGTGCAGTAGACTTCACCAACTTTCTTCCCTCTCCTGCTGCTCCACTACACCTTATGCCTCCTCGAACTGAAGCCAGGAAACTACCTAAGATAAGGATTGGAGAGATCATTGAGAATTCCTCCCTTCGTCCTAAGGGTGACTTTGTATTAGTGACATGGGAATCACAGATACCTCCTTATACCGAGTTCAGTTACCATGTCCCGTATTGTGCTCAACAGCAGCCTAAAACAACCTTGCGGAGGAAGCGTGAAGCTATTATTTCTCTCTAGTGTTCTTTTCTTTCATATTATAGCCAAACTTGTGGAGTTTATTTTATGTTTTACTTCTTACAGTTGTGAATCAAGAACTACTCGATGTATTATCACTATAAGTACTGATTACGATTGTCAAGTTAAAGTGTGTGTTGCATGCATGTTTGCAATTCTTTAAGAAGCTTAAACTGCCTAGTTCTTTGGATATATGCAGGGGAAACAATTTGACAAAATTACAGTCTAATTTATCAAAGTAAAGTCATTGTCAGTGGAGGTTAAAAACACTAAATTCCAATCAAACTTAATTTTCTAGAGTAAATTGCAATTCACACCAGATAACCTGCCACTTGTTCCAGTTGAGAATTGTGATAGATCCTGAAGAATCAGTGGTGCAGAAGTGAAATGCTACACCAGCTGAACTGAAAGTTCAGAACGACTTGTAACCTACTAATATGTGGTGAAAAGCCTTGTTCAGAATGGCGCTAGATACTTGTTCAAAACAAGCAAGCCACATAGAGAGTTTTACACTGAAAATGATAATTCCATGATCTAGTTTGTGGTATGATCAAAGGCCAAAACAAAGGACAATGCAAAATGAAGCTCACCTCAGATTTATTCCAGTCTCAGCGGAAGCCTACAAATCATCATTAGTTGGGCCTTCTAAGCGATCAACAAGGCCGGGCGAGGAGAGTCTTGACGCCTGATCAATCAAAAAATACCACAATGTACCCTAAAAAACCACAACAACGACAACAATGGCTTATGTCAGTCTTAGTTATTACAGAAAATGCAGCAAAGGTGTGACAGCAAACTAATGTTCCAAGTATGGATAAATGGATCAAACCTAATACAAGGTACGAAATTCCTTTGAACCAAAGAGGCCCTAAACTCTTTATTCTTTACAGTACTATTTACAGTTTACATTAATAGTGTACATGGGGACATCAGCTTTCGAAACCATATTAATTTACACTTCAAGAATAAGATCTAGTCGTTATGGTATTCAAAACTTTGTATAGAAACGAATCATCTATTGCACCCTGATGCCATCTCTTGTCCTGGGAAAATTCACCTCCAGGAAATGTTGCTGTGCTGATCAATTCATTCCTATTAACTCTTGCAGGCATTTCAAGTTCTGCTCTGTGAGCTCGGTAATTGTAGCTCACACAACACATCCCATCTGGCCAGCGCGCAACCTGAAAACCCAAGGATCTTCCCAGGCACATGCAGATCCATCATATGCACATCATTTCAATGCCCCTTTCATCTTGTTCTCAATTTTGTAATCATGCTGGCCTGCAAACCGTTGGAGCTGGTCATACCCAGCAAGAACTCCAGCTCCTGCCATTCCCGAGAGGATATTTGCACCGACCCCTCTGAATAGAGTGAAGAACCCTTCGGTGGAAACTATCTGTTTTACGGCATGGAAGGCACTCCTGTATTTGAATGGCTGCCCTGAAGTTAACATCATTCTTCGTCGGAGTGTATCAAATGGGTAGGCGCAGGCCCCGGAGAATGTAGTTATTGTCCATCCCAAGGCAAAACTGGCCAGGAAATTTCCCTGCAAAAGCATCCAATAATAATTGTGTCAAACTGGTCTTCTGGAACCTCATCTGTGAGATGCAGATTACACAGGAATGACGGTACCTCCAGTGGCCCTACTAGTACAATAGGTTTCATGGTGTCGTAGATGCCAAAATAAAGACCCCGATATAGAGTGATACCCACAATAGACACACTGAAGCCTCGGTACAATCCACGAATGCCATCAGTTGAAAGTGTCTTCTTGTAGACATCTAGCAACCCCCTGAACTGACGTTTGTTAGCTCGGGATTCAATCGCGTCAGTGGCTAGCCGCGTCCGTGCATAATCCAGATGGTATAGCAGGGATGATGTTGTGGCTCCTGCAGCACTGCCACATGCTACATTTCCAGCTAGCCATTTCCATTTCCCGTCTTTCTCCTTGTCATAGCCGAAGAAGCTCTTGAAGTAGCCTTTGAATGCAAAGTTGCAGGCCTGCACAGAAGGTGCACAAGTGAGGTTTCATTCCATTTTTTAACAGGAAAGTTTTCCATGACAGCAGAGTGTTTCCTCACATCAACAAGTTAAGGGTGTATACATGTACTCTGAGTCATGTTTGATAGTTCAACATGAAACGGGATGTGGTTCTCACTCTTAGCTATTAAACAAAACCTGCAGAAATAATTGTGACAGCAGGAGCATAAGTTCTTTCTGCAATAGTAAACTATCCGCACACTAGCTATTTTTCTAATGCAATTATGTACAGCATCCATCAGAATCCCTGGTTGGTACACGTGCCGAGGGTATAAACATGGTGCTCAGGGTCATGTTTGATGGTTCAGCATGAAAGGGAACAGAGTTCTCACTCTTAGCTATTTCACAAAACCTGCAGAAAATAATTGTAACAGTGGAAGCATAAGTTTGTTCTGTGATAGACACCTGTTATCTTCCATTACCAGGAATATGCTATAGATATTTGGCGATTGGTTATACAGAAAAGAGATAACAGTATTCCACCAAGTACGATTCAGCTGCATAACCATTATGACACCAGTGCGTGCCTTTGTGGTGTGAGTGTGGAGCCTTGATTATTCATATTGCGAGGGGTGGAATGATTTTGTATCATTTTGAAGACACGACGACGCCTCTGTTTTTTCGTGATAAATCTGGCAGTGCTCTTCACACATGACCCATCAGATTCTGAGCCATTCCTGCTTTCCCTGTGCCAGATATAAAATTATAACTGGCCTTATGAAAGCGAAAGACACTACAGATTCTGTGGTGAGAAAAAGTTGAGAGCTACCAGCCAGTCAGACAACACCTCACTACCTCAGAGCCGTGAGCAAGTTTGAGGGCCACACAAAATACGTGTGGGTGCAGCGAATTACTAAACAAATACGCCTCACCCGATCCACTGCATCAGCACATTTCTACACTAAATCAATGACTAAAACTAGATTGTTCGATGCACAAGTAGGATTGCATTGCTTGTTAATTCTGCTGCTGGAGCCTGCCTGAATGCAGGCATGGCACGTATCATGATTCAGAGAGTCCGTTAATCAGAAGGGTGGATTCGTCAGTCGAGAATGTGGATGGATCAAGGGGGGGATGAAGGGGGGGAGGGGGGGCTGACCTGGGTGGGGAAGTACCGGATGACGTTCGCCTGGTTCCCACGCCAGAGCGCGGCGGCGCCCTCCTCGCGGAGGACGCGGGCGAAGGCGTCGGCGATCCCGCGGTAGGGCCGCATGAGGGCGCCCCGGCGCAGCATCTCGGCCTGGTTCTGCAGCAGCAGCTTGACGCGCTCCACCGGCGCCGCCCCCGTCTTGGCCACCACCGCCGCCGCGCCGCCCATGGCGAAGTCCGCGGCGACCCTGGTGGGCGACCGGAGGCGATGCGGGTGCGGGCGGGCGTCGGCGCCGTCCTTCCTCGTGGCCGCCGCGGCGGCGGCGGCGGCCATTGGTGGCGGAGCGGCGCCGCGGGCGAGAGTTGGTGGTGGTGCGCGGCGTGGGGGATTTCCATGGCCTCTTTTTTTGTGATTATAATCGAAGGCCGGGACGAAGAAAAGAACAAAACGATGCTCGCATGTAGTTAACTGGGCCTTCTTCCATGTGGGCTTCTGGGCTTTGCCCAAGTGATAGCGGCCGAAAGACGAGAGCCCGGCGCCTAGAATGGGCTCCCTTATACCCTGGCTATACCTCGGGGTGGGCCTAGCCAAGCCAGACGCAAAAAACCCAGGCCCAGCCCGGCCCGGCCATAGGGCCTGGTTTTTGGGCCCATGCCCGGCCGCACGCGTAATACCCACCGGGCCCCTTTAGGAAAATGCAAAAACGACGGGCCCGGCCCGGCCTTTAGGCTCAAAATCTAGGCCCGGGCCAGGAGTAGCGTCGGGTCGGGCTTTTTCGGGCCGGGCCGTTCGGGTCGGGCTGCCCATGGCCAGGACTAGGCTCCCTAAAAAAATTAAAGGGTGGATTTTATTGATTTAAAAATGGAATGAGAAGCATTAAGAGGAAACAAACATAAAGAACACGCATCCAGTCTCTGCTAAATTAGAATGCGCACAACAAACACTAGCATACATAAAAAAACAGGCTGACAAATAGTAAATTTTGATAATACCAAAGTTATGCGTATGCGACGGGAAAAAAGCAATCGGGTTCTACAATCGACAAACTACAATAATTATCATGGCCGCACCAACCATCTGATGAAATCAAACGGACGGCGAGATTCTTTAACAACAACCCCTTCATGAAGGAAGTGACGCTCAAGCAATTGGCTGTGAGAAATCCTCAGAAAGACCATTAGGTGACCCCCGCAATTTGCAGCGAGACTGCTGCCGCAGTGCGGAGTAGTCAACAAGGACCAATCCTGATGGCACCTCACATTTCTCCATTCGTCCGTCGCATTAGTAGCTGCCAGGTTACGGACTGGCCATGCACCGCACACACATACGGCAAGTCGGTTGAACGCGCCGTCACTCAAGTCGCGTCAGGGCTAAAGCAAGAGCGGCAGGAGAGCCGCGCCGCATCTACATCAGGCTGCCAAACGAGCTCGGCCATGCATCCGGCAACAACGGACCGCGACCAGCCGCACCGTCACCCGCATGGAGAAGCCACACCCACAAGCCAACCATATTGAGAGCAGTGGCGGTGTTAGCAGACCACGAAGCCAAATCAAAGTTCTAGAGGAGGGATGGGGGAGGGAGGCGCAGTGGGGAGGCCCACCAATGTCGGTCGGCCCGCCGTGGAGACCACCACCGACGTCGTCAAGGAGGAGGACGAGGTTGCTAGCGGCTAAGTGCCTCAGGAGACATCGAGAGCGGCCCGGGAGGCGGCTCGGTTTCAGATCTGTTGAGTGTTTTTCCCAGAGAGTGGGAATGGGATGCAATTTCAAAAAAAAAAGAATGGAATGAATCTCTATCAGGGTTGTCAATGTGAGGCATATCCTAGTGATCGCACTGATGTCACATGAGATGGATGATTTTGTGGCGTGGAGTTTGACGAGCAATTGTACACTTCCAATATGTTCTGCTTTTAGGCAGAGTGGGATCACCAACACGGTCAGCTTCCCTCACTGAGGAGGTCTCTTTCAAAGTGCCATTGTTGGACATCTAGATTCCATTTAAATTTGTTTGTTGTAGGCATGAACAATACTTTCATTTGGAATGTTTCCTAAGTTTGTGATGTTGAACATCCTATTTTGGTGAACATCTATTGAGAGGAACGAAAGGACGAGATGGGATCACAATGAGAGGGGGGATTAGAAAGCTGGGACGATAGACATGTTCATTGAGACATATGGATGGCATTTGACACAAAGATAGGGAACTAAGGATGCTACATTCGTGCAAACATTGATGTCATTCATACACAAAATTCGCTGAACATTCACTGGTTCTACATATCAAACTAGCTATAGTTACTAAACTAGCACACTCTTTAGAGACCTCCTCGTTGTTAGAATAAATCCGAGACATACCGTTGATCATCCGAGGACCAAGCAATCACACGAGCACGACACCGAGATTTGTTAACGAGGTTCACCAATATGGCTACATCCCCGGGGCCTGACTACGGGCGCTCCTCCCCGTGACACCGTCACAATACCGCACCCGGTCGCCCTGGACACCGGCACATGCCGCCGGCTTCCCCTGCGTTTCGGTGCTACTATTTTGGCATAGGTTACACCGTGTGTCTATCCCCGCTATATAAGAGAGACCTAGGATACAAGTGTCCTACTAGGACACGACTCCACATCCTATGTAAACACGATACAACTACAAGTCCAACTGTAACCTACCTTGTACACTATATTCGACACAACTCTAACACTCGTCATCAACTAGAGCAAGTAGAGAAGTGGGTTACAGTGCCCTATGGCAGTCGGGGTAAATTTGTGACTGCAAATGAATCTTCTTCCATGGCGAATTTTTTCGTGTTTTTTTGAGAATGTTGTTTCCATCCGCTTCGTCCATGTCGATGTCCTGAAGTCAACGCAGACCAGCAGACCTTGAAAACGTAGTTACTCATTATTGGTGTAGACCATGTTAAGCTTCATCGAGAATCGATCAGATCAAAACTCAAAAGCTCGTAAACACACACGCTTGTAAACTACTAGATCGGCAACGCGCCATGGCGCGAGGGTGCCGGACCCAACGATATTGTAAGCCGTGGAAGATCAAACGACATGATGCATTAGTATGAGGGAAAGTTTAACACATGTAACAGAGCAACCGATTATGGTGTTCAAGGGTAAGAAGAAACATTTACTCTGGCCAGAAGAATAACATCATTGAGTTCAACAGGCTCATGAGATTATAAAAGCTGGAAGCAAGGTAGCATCCAATTTAGCACATGAGATTATCAAATGTTAATCTCCAAATTCCAGAACCATTCGTCATCAGCAACATAATAGAATTAAAATAGGAAAACTTTACATATAGACCATTTTATTATTTATAAGAGATACACAGAGTAAGTAGTCCCATATCAGAACATTCAGTAGCGTGACAAAATAAAAGGAGATTCATGTACATATCGGAATGAGATTCTCCAAATCCCAAATCTCGGTCATGAAATGTATTCTTTATCAGAATTTGAAGTACCACAATGGCCCAATAATCATTGTCAATGTAAGGTACTGCATGCTTTTCTTTCGCTTCATATGAACAGAATTTCTCTATTAAATAATCATAGTTGATATCAATGTCCAACCTTGAAAACCACTGCATTAGTAACTCGATGCATTCGTTTTGTCTTCACTTTGTCATAGTAGACACATTTATTGCCCCATTCTGATTTTAAAACTCTGCTGCACAAGTTAATATCATGACAATATAAGGCCAAAGATAATGAAAATGCTTGCTTCTATAAGCTTATAAACATAGGATTGACATGTGCTGCCCTATCTTGAGTGTATTCTATCAGTAGGCTTGCAAAGATAAGATGACTTGCATGAGAACATCAATGCCAAAATTGTCTGCAGCTCACAAAAATGACAGGTCATAGCAAAAGTAAAGTGTCCTGGTGCAAAGCTATATACATTCATGCATTTTTTTTCTTATAATTATTTGCAGATTATTAACAGAAGTTCATAGAAAGGTGTAGCGGGCAAGTAGGTAACTTCCCATGCAGAGTATATGTCCAGGAAAGAAGAGAAAAGGAGGTGCAGCCCAAAATACATAATTTATTAGACTAAAGAGCACTACAATATCACAATAATTTGAAGGAGCAATTGTATGCCTAACCAGGATCTAAACAGATGTGACTATGGTAGAATAATCACGATCTTAAAATTACGACGGTCAAGTTTGATTATAACCAAATAAATCAACCAGCTATGCAAGCATGATAGTTATTAACAGAGAGCCACATCACGCCAGTTCTAAATTTCATGACAGGTGCTTACTGTATTTTCTAAGATTGACTGCATCTTATTAGAATCAAGAAATACATGTATACGCGAGCAGCTAGTGCTCCCAGGGAACTGAATTATGCTTATGCAGTGCCATGAATATCTAAATATACATTATACTGAATATATATGATGGATTTACTTTGGTTTTTGGTTTTTCAGCTGTCGTGGTCAAAAGTTCTAAACCTGACTTATATTCTAGAAAAATATTTACCTGGCATGATCCATTGTGTTGTTGCAAATATAAATATATATTTTTAATCAATCATTTGTACATCTCTAACCTCTACGATCTAGCCATGATTACTATGTAACTACAGAGTTCTTAACTTTCTCTTCATTTATAATTAGAACATGACACACTACTTTATAATGCTCTAGTTATCTATGTATAGAAAGCTTATATGTGTGCAGTAAATTTATAATTGTCCACCTGAATCAGTGTTATACAAAAGCATATATGATCCAAGCAGTATAAAGCATCAACAAGAAGAGATGGAATTACCTACATGATTATGCATAGCAATCAAGGTGCATATTTGTATGTAACTAAAAATTGGGCAATCTTGAATATACTTGAGGGATTAGAAACCAAACTCAACTCATTCTTGCGAGGAAGTAATTAACAAATTTACTGGGCAGATCCACTTGTGGCATCACTCTTGCTAGCTAATAACCATGATAGATAATACAGGACGATCCTTCCCAGTTGCTGCAACAAACCAAAAGGAAAATAGCTCAATTAGCCAATTCGCTCACCAAAAAGAAGAAACAAGAAATAAAAATCCAAGAACTTGAATTTACGCTGCAATGGGTGAATGGATAAAAAACACAAACGTGTAGCCGCACAATACACCTCTGAAGTACAGAAGACGGCTCAATGGTGACCTTAATGAACCATTACAAATGCAGGCCCCGTAAAAACAGAACCATCTTCTGATAATTAAATGTGTGCCTTGGCGTGCCCTAGTCAGGCCAGTGGATGGTTGGGACGATAAAAATGCATGTGTGAAGAAACAATAAATACTGAAGATGACAAAACAGGGAAAGATAGAACAAACAAAGAATGCATTTTTCTCATTTCCTAAAACAACCAATCTAAATGAAATATTAGCATATCTCTAGAATGAAATTTAGAACCAAGATGTCCTGATATAACAGATGGTAAGGGGACATCAAGCTTCCATGACAAATATAATATGTACATCTGAGGAAGAAACCTATGTAGTGCATACATTTTTACCAATATATATGTGGGACAGACACGTGCCTAAAAGAGGGCAAAATCGAAAGTAACTCGTACGACATAGTAAGGAGTAAACACATAAACAGAGCAAGCATTTAAGCACACTTATTCACACGTTGCCTATTCAGTGCTATACCAGTTCTCACGAAAACAAATTCACCCTGTACACTGCGTCTATCATTAAGTAGAGAAGAAGATCATAAAGAAAGAAAATAAAGGCATGCACCTGCATCATATCCCGCCTTATATTGATATATGAATATGAAATGAAAGCCTCCAATAATTAAAGAATACACATGCTTGCCCAATCCAACCTCGTGGTCCAGCGCTAAGGCCACTGCACAACAAAGACAGCAAGATATTGATTTGTATCACCTAAATAATAGTAGTAGAAAACATTACCTAAATACATATGTGTTAAGTGTTAGAGCATGCTAAAGTTTATAGTTACTCACCCGGTCACCCCCTTGCAAAACTGGAAATAATCACATACGGGTTCATGGAAGAACCACATCAACTATAATATCATGCTGCTAATAAATCCTAGTTCGCCTTGCACTTCTCTTTGTTTCAGTTTTCTCAGGACCAAAACAACATCCTCTTCTTTACCAGAATATAAAGTAGCAACCCTATCTGTAAAATCAAATCAAGTATATTTAATAATGCACCAACTGTCGACCAAGGAAGTAACTAATACACCAATTGAACATAGTAATGCACCAGCTTACTACCTTGTTGTCGACATTATCCGTGTCAATGAGCCCATTGGATACTCTTTATTCAAGATCAAGATGTGCATTGATCTTGGCAGCAGTCTTGTGCTGGACATAAATAAAGTCCACCTAGTTTAGCAAGCTTCAAGTATTAAATGTAATGAACAGAAACAGCAAGAGAGAACTAAGATCCTTCCTATAGATAGGTATGAAGAAAGAACTAAGATCTAATCAAATAATTTCTCCTTCCTATAGATAGGTATGGACCGTGGAGAACCTAGGCAACAATTAACTATCTGCATGTACACTGCATCCAGCAGGGCATTAGCCTGAAAAGTAACCAAGCTCATGATTTAGCAGAAGGTGGTTCACCTCTATTAGTTGTTGACCTCGTCAAGTAAGCCATGACCTCATCCAACTCCATGACAGCGGCAACCTGCAAGCAAAGACGATGAGAGAGAGAGAGAGAGAGAGAGAGAGAGAGAGAGAGAGAGAGAGAGAGAGAGAGAGATTAACCTGGACATAGTGGAGATGGGCGCTCGAGCTGGAGGCAGCAGAGTTGTACACGGCTGTGTTGGCCATCAGATGCGTCGCACACGCGGGCTCAATGGGGAGCAGCGGCCCAAGCGCTTCTTAGGCCGATGGCGACGAACTGGATCTCGGCCGTCGCGGGACGGGGAGGGCGGGCGCCCACTCGCCGTCGCGCAGCACGGCGGCGTGGTCGGAGGAGAGGTGACGCGGGACAGGGTCGGAGGAATCTTGCCCAAGGCCTGCTCCCCGCCGCCGCCGTCGTGCTCTGCGTCCTCCCTCTGCTGCTGCGCCGCCTTGGCCTGCTGCTGCTGCTCCCCGCCGCCTTGGCCTGCGGCTGCTGCTCCCCACCGCCGCCGGCGTGGCGCAGAGGGAGAGGAAGAGGAGAACGCACACGGGGGAAGTCGAGGAGGACGAGCGGCGGCGGCGTGAGGAGGCCGAGGGCAGCGAGTGGCCGCGGTCCCTGGTGGCGCGTTCATCGGCCACGGCGAGCGGGACGGGCGGGGCGGGGCTGGCGAGGCCGTGGGGCATCGGCCACTGCGAGCGGGACGGGCGAGGCGGGACGGCGTGGTCGTGGTCATCGGCCACGGCCACGGCGAGCGTGACGGTGGGGCGGGGTGGGCGAGGCGGCGGGGCGGGGCGGGCGGGTCGAGGGAGGGGGGCGCGAGTGTGGGGAGAGGAGGAGGCTAGGGTTCACCACGGGGCCGGCCCTTTTATACCCCTGTGAGCGAAATGGCGAAAATGCCTCCGGCGGGCGCCGGAATTACGAGCGGTGGCACGAACGGGCTGAAACTGTTCATTGCAATAGTGCCTCCAGGTTGATCCGACGGCGTAGGTCTACTTGGATCCTATGACCTTGATTTACAAGGACTCGACATATTTTGTCGATAAAAGGCAATTTTATTACATAGGAGGCTTGCCATCCTAGCACCACCCAGACAGGGCACACGTGCTACACACGTACCAAAGGAACATCAAAGGAACGGAAAAATTATAGAAAGGGCGTGGCTAGATCTCAGTTAACTAATATTTAACCAAGTCTTAGTGAAGTGGCAAAATATATAAAAAGGAGAAAGAAAAAACTAATTTTTTTTGCACGGATCTTCATGTAAGATCCTACGAATATAGCATTGACTAAGACTTGGTTAAGTCTCAGTCGACTGAGATTTAGCAATCCCGTTATAGAAAATAAGATGACATGTATTTTAACTTTTATAGAGAAAGAGGTAACATCTAATGCATAGCGTTGAAGTATAAATACATAGCTCACCTTCTTCTACACATAAAATAAAATAACTTTCATTTGATCTAGGTTAATGTTTTTTTTCTTTTAAATGTCAAGGATTGGTTTCTATATTGCATAGGAATAGGAATCCATTCTTACAAATTAAAGGGGTCCAAAGAAAGTTTTTCTTTGAAAATCCTATCCTATAGAATTCCTACAAACCAAAGGAGGCCTATGTTTTTTCTTTTCAAGGATCTGGCTACTAGTATGATTTGACTTAGACTTACACATGTTGTTTTCCTTATAATCTAATTACACGACGATACTTAGACCCAACTACTAATTGGACAGCAGATTAGTGTAGGCCTGTCACTAACAGTTGAACAATGCGCTCACAATTCCACAATGACTTTAGACTTTTTCAAATAGCAAGATGCATCCAATTCCGTGGTGTAAACTGCCTCTACCTTAATTACGCTTGTGATTAGTTCCACCTTGACGTGGACTGGTCACCAAGAACGCACCCAATTGGTCTTTCACGCTACACGGCAATACCATGGCATCCATTTAAAGAAGACAATAGCTCAGAACCTTTCATGCTACAAGGTGAAAACCAAAGCAGTTTCCTCTACAAGCTGAAAACCAAAATAATTTCTTGCTTCATCTCCTTTAGTCTCAACCTAGAGTTTTCGAGATGGAAGCGGTTCTTTCTGCCGTTACAGGTGACCTTGTTAGCAGATTTTTCTCCTTTCTGGTAAGCAGATACACAGCCCTCACATGCTTGGAGGAGACGCATGTGGATGTGGAGAGGTTGCAGCAACTCCTGATAAGAGCTCAAATGGTTGTCGAGGAGGCCGATGCACGGTACATCACCAACTCTGGTATGCTTCTACAACTGAAGATGCTAGCTAGGGCTATGTACCATGGTTATTATGCGCTAGACACTTTCAAGTGCAACCAACTCATAAACAAAGAGGGCTCCAAGGAAGTGATGGATGCTGGCTCATTTGCATCATATCTTGGCACTGCCCTGAAGCGCTTCCGCACAAACACTGATGTGTCAAATCACAAAGTTTATAACAACTGTGACCTAGAAGGTGCCTTGTTGAATTTAGAGACTGTCGTTTCTAATATCACAGAGTTTGTTATACTTTTGGGTGGGTGCCAACCCATGTTTCGCAGACCCTACGACACATATCTTTACGTCAACAACTTCATGTTTGGTCGCTGGACCGAGAAGCAACAAGTTGTCAACTTCTTGCTACAACACTTCCATCTTGGTTCTCCGCCTGTGCTTGCCATCATCGGCGGCTTCCAAGTCGGGAAGAAGACTCTCGTAGCTCATGTATGCAATGATGAGAATGTCCGCAGTTACTTCTCTTCAATTTTGCACTTTAATGAAGACAATTTCTGTAGGATAGAGAATGAAACGTGCACATCAGGAAGAACACTGGTTATTGTCGAATTTCGTTCAGATGTTGATGATGAGAAGTGGAAACCTTTTTACCGGGCAGTGGCATCCATGCGCATAGGAAGTAAGATTATAATCATAAGTAGGATGGATAGCTTGATGAAATATGGTACCGTGAAGCCAATCCACCTAAGTAAATTACCGGATGAGGAGTACATTTACCTCTTCAAGACACTAGCATTTGGAAGTGCACGCACTGAGGACCACCCAAAGTTGACATTGTTGGCAGGAGAGTTCATCAAACTGTGTGATGGGTCATTTGTGGCAGCATATTCAGTTACCAATGGGTTGAGGACGAATCTAAGCCTCCGACACTGGGTTTGCATGTTTAAGAGATTCAAGAATGTGACAAAGAACAACTTGTCCATGTTTGGTGAGCATCTTTCACACCGTTTCAAAAGACAATGTCTAGTCGACTTCACCAACTTTCTTCCTTCTCCTGCTGCTCCACTATACCTTATGCCTCCTCGGACTGAAGCTGAGGTTTCCGAAAGGAGACTATCCAAGATTAAGATTAGAGACATCATTGATGATCCCTCAGTTCGTCCCAAGGGTGACTTTATATTAGTGATATGGGAATCAAGGATACCTCCTTATACTGAGTTCAGTTACCATGTTCCGTCTTGTGCTCAACCACAATCTAAAATAACCTTGAGGAGGAAGCGTGAAGCAACTATGTCTGTGTAGTGTTCTTTCTTTCTTTTTTTCTTGTTTGGTGCAGTAGAAAATTCTTGTAATCAAACTTGGGTAATTGAATAGGCTAAGTGTATCACTTGGTGCGGGGGTGTGTGTGGGATGTGTGTGTGTGGGGGGGGGGGGGGGTTACCTCCTTTTCAAAAAAATACAAGAACTTTGTGAAGTTTGTTATGTTTTACCTTTTACAATTGTGAATTGAGAATTGCTCCTCGTGTATATCTATGATTATGTATTAAAATCATCAAGTTTAATTGTGCGTCACATAAATGTTCACCAATCTTTAAGGTATTGTTGCCTAATTCTTTGGGTATGTACACGCAAGAAAAAAAATCTTGACAAAGTTTTTCCCAGATCTATATGAAATGAGTAATTCTCGGTGGAGGAGGAAAACCCTCAATTCTTGTCAATATCTTATATTCACCAGTTGCAGGCTCATCTACAGCCTCCGCTAGAACTTGAAGGCCCACGTTGCCGATCTCATCTTTTAATAGAAAACTCTATAAATATCTACCCAAATTTAGATGCTACCAATATATCTACTGGTATGAGTGTTTGAACTTATAGTGCCGCAAACATAAAGTTCAGTCTGATGAATATTTGGTATAGTACCTTGGGATCAATTCAGTGAACTAATAATGCGGGAACTATTTCGCATGCAATCAATTGCGGGCAGGGAGGGGGTTGGTGCGAAGGCAAATAGTGTGACAACACATTGGTTAGGTAGTGTCATGGGCATGGAACAAGGGCATCAAGGAGCTTAAGTGAATGCCACGGATGAATATAGAAACTGGCAGGGGGACGTGGCTCAGTGGCAGTTCAATTTGCTATTGTTAGTCATTTTTGGTAGTTGAATCATCATTCTGGTTTACAATAAAGTTTCATGGAGAAGGATATATATTCTTATCTTTTTTACTAACCAGCCTTGCCATATGGTGATTTTGATTCCTAGCTCCGTAATGTTGACTATATCTTTTGTTTACTCGGATTGTTGACTATAACGGCAATTGTTTTTTGCACTTATGCAGTTTAGCCTTTGATGTAGGATGTGCTATTTATTTACATCTTTTTTGCACAGAATTATCTCGAGCGTATATGGATATCTCAAAGAATTATTCTTGGATCATGTGATATGGCTTCTACTTTGTTTTAGTTAACAAACAGATGTATATTCTAATATTCGACTCTTTTGATGGAGTGTAGTTTTGGTGAAAGCGGATAGCCAATTAAAAAACCTATCATGCTTTAGGTTGTTCACCGAATGTTGTTTCTTCCCAAGATTTGGAATTCTTTCTGGTTTATCGAAGAAATTTAAGGTTGTTGTGTGAGGGCCTTCAAAGGTTGGGAGCAGGTCACGGCTGAAGATGGAGCCCACAGATGAGCACATATAATCAAAGCATCATCTAAACTTATGAAATGAAAACGAAACACTTGCTAAATTCTGTGGGTATCACAAACATTCCACATGAAAAACTTCAGAGATTGTTGTGTAGTGGATCTCTTCCATGATGTGTGAAAGGAACATGGGTGCTTGCGCCAGGTTACTATAGTATCTAAGAACAAACAGAGTTAATGACAAAATGGTTTGAAGCTTGAAGGATCGAATTGAGCAGTACATTTGCGAGAACTAAAAGATGATCAAGGTTCATGAACCGCAAGTTAGGAGTTGGGAATGTCTATTTCTTGTTGGTGCATGCGGCACGCTAGCACTTGACACCCGCACCGTCCTTGCATAGTTGCAGTCCCTGAACCCAAGCCAGAAATAGATATAAGGTCACAACCACTAATTTCACACCGTACACACATGAGTAAGTTTCAGTGGAACTGTATAGCAAGGCTTACTATTATAAATCCTTAAAAAAGGCTTAATGTTGTAGGTAGGAGTGGTTGTAGATGTAACTGCACCTGATGTTGTCGGCCCGGAAGCACAACAATCAAACGCTATGAAGTGTCCAGAAGTGCTTAGTAAGATCGTTTTGGAGATGGGTATGAACTTCTCTGTTCTCGATAGTGTGATGTGCTACGAGGAATCTATGTATCATGTTTGCATTGTGTTCTGGCTTGATAGGATCCCTATTGAAGATGTATCAAAAGTTCTTTGGCATGCCTCTCTCATTCTAAATGATCATGTTGTACAAGATGATGCAACATATTATGATTTGCCATATGACCTATGTTTCCAATACTCGACGGGCTATGTATAATGCCATAAGCTTGGCATGCCCTTCTGCTCTATCCTGATTGATATACAAGCGGCCGAGTTGTGTTCCTAGTCTCGGTCTACGAAAGTCCTCGGAACAATCACGACAATGGTAATTTCAAGATAATCATTGTCCTCCTCTTCTTCTTCTCAGGAAGCTTCATCGAAGTATTTCTCCCTTCACCTCTTCATCTACACTTCACAATATTCCATGTTGTATTTGATTGGAAAAAAGTAAAATACAACGGAAATTTTTACCTAGGAAACTTGTCAAACACTTTGCGGGCGGAGAGGTGAGAGCCGTTGCATGCTTTGCTCACCCGTTGCCGACCAAGATCGCCGCGACTGAACTCCAATTATCGGAAACTCCTCGGTGGGGCCGTTATTCCTGCGCAATTTAGCTCCTCCGCATGTGCTCTACGCCATCGTGGTCGTCCGCAGGTACCGTTTTGGACAAAACCAAGCTCAACGGTGGCCTTTTTTGTCCACAAGATCTCTGCCGCGGCGGGGAAGATATGGGGTGATTCCGGTGCGGGCATCTCTTATGAGGAGTTAAACCCTTTTAGGAGTTTGGCTAGAGATGCTCTTAGTATCCGTTTTCAAGAGGACGATTTATCTACTGGTCATAAAATCACGTCATCATAGCAAGCATGATGAGTCCACACCTGGATGCCACATCTGTACCTAATTTTAAGAGGAGGATTGTTTTTTCACTTTTTTTTCATGCTCCTGTGTCTTTGGTATGTGGTTTTAGTCCTGTATATAGGTGGTCCTTCGATCAGTTCGTTTTTTTTACAGACGCCGGTTTTGTTACGTGATGATTCGTTGGTCAGTTTTTTTGTCATCCTGACAGAGTAAGTAAATACAAAAAATTAAGCCCGGGGGAAGAGTCAAGCCAGCAACCGCCGTCCCACAGCCCGTGGCTAATGCCATCACAAAGGACAAATGCATCCCTTCTCAAGCACATGGCCAGCTCAATAAAATCCTACAGAGATTTCCACCACGTACAAGATTGCTCACCAACTCTATAAATTTACAATGGTACACTTCATCGTAATCCACAAGTCTACATCACGCTCTTGTAAAGTTATAGGGTTCAGATGAAGAAGAGCTTGCACCGGGCGCCATGGAGGACGAATTTTGTCACTCACTGGAACTCGGTGTTAGATAATAACGAGAATAAACGAGACACGAGAGACATACGGATTTTTATGTGGAAACCCTTACGGGAGAAAACCACGGACGCACGAAGGCGCAATTACTATGATGGAGGAGTATTACAAGCACGAGACGACAAACCGTCTGAGGTGCGGCTACATGGGGTATATATGAGGGCAATACATGAGAGTCCTTGTAGGACAAGTAAACGAGTTGTACTCGTACGCGTCGGTACCAACGCAAAGGCCCACACCGTATGTACTACGTCTAGTCCAATACGGTAGAATTTGGATCACAATTTAACACTCGGCCACCACAAGTTTGCATCACGCTTGGTTAGAAAACTTTCAGTTACTCGCACACATCTACACATCGAGATGCCGATGATTTCCTAGACATTTTCCCTCATCCTATTGTTCTCATTGACTACGTGCATCACGACTCATGGCATCTATGGACGTGAACTGGATATTGCCAACTCCGGCATCACCTTGATGCAGTCATTGGAATGTTGTTCCAATGTGAACTTTCGTGTCAGTTTATTAGACTCATAGGAGTTCATCTATGTGCCTCCCATCAATCCAATCCCCAAAACTCTCTCACTTCCGCCGTGAACCAAATGTCGATCATTGAAGTCAGCTTCTTGGACCAAGTTTTGTTCGTTGTCTTCCTTTTTCACCGTCCATCACCTATTGGCTTGCACACTAACTTACGAGCATATGTGTACCAGATGTGTCATTGCCTGCAGCGGTGAGCTTGAATTGGGAGGTGAAGATAATGGGTGAAGGAAGAAAAAGAAAAAGAGTACTATGGTGCGAGCCTTATTCTCATGCATTGTATTCACCCGTTCAACACACGGACACATTTGCTAGTATATTTAAGATTTATACACAGTCAATACATCACCACGACACACACACACACACGACGGTAAGGCAGAATACATAGACGGACTTGGCATCCTAGTACCACTCAGACCAGAACACATGCTACACGTACCAACTCAAACTCGGCCAGCTCAAATCCAGATTAGAAATATGTAGCCAGCTAGCTATTCGACTAAAGAGTCGTACACATATTGCTTTGCTAATCTAATCACACAGCAATATTTAGACAGAAGTACTACCTCCGTCTCAAAGAATATATGATATTTTTAGGCTAATTATATTTTGAGACGGAGGTTGTACTAACTAATGTACTATCTGGGACTCGGACTAGGCAAGATTATGTGTGCATCAATTGATGCAGAGGCCGGAGGTTCAGCCTCCCTTATCGGAAAAAGAAACAGGTCTGTCACTAAAAGCACACCAAAAGTGAACGATGTGCTCATAATTCCACAATGTATTGGTGCTGTGTGAACTACTTCCACCTTAATTATGCTTGTCATTAGTTCAACAAGACGTGGACAGGTCACCAAGAACGCACTCAGTTGCTCTTTCACGCTACAGGCAAAATAGCATGGCATCCATATAAAGAAGACCATAGCTCAGAACCTGATCTGTACAAGGTGAAAGCCAAAATAGTTTCCTCTACAAGGTGAAAACCAAAACAATTTCCTTGTTCATCCCCATCAATCTCAACCTAGCTGGAGTTTTCCGGATGGAAGCAGTTCTGTCTGCGGCTGCAGGTGATCTTGTTAGCAGATTTTTCTCCTTTTTGGTAAACATGTATCGGGATCCTGCACGCTTGGAGGAGAAGCATATGGAGAGGCTGCAGCAACTCCTACTAAGAGCTCACACAGTTGTCGAGGAGGCGGACGGGCGGTACATCACAAACTCTGGTATGCTTATACAACTTAAGATGCTAGCTAGGGCTATGTACCAGGGTTATCATGTGCTAGATACCTTCAAGTGCAACCAAGTAGTCAAAGAGAGCACTGAGGAAGTGATGGATAGATCATTGGTATCATATATTGGCACTCCGTTGAAGCGCTTTCGTGCCAACGCTGGTATATGGAATCACAGAGTTGACAGCAGTTGTGACCTACAAGGTGCCTTGTTAAATTTGGAAAGTGCCATTTCTAATATCACTGAGTTTGTTATACTTTTGAGCGGATGCGAATGAATGGTTCGCAGACCCTATGACACCTATCTTTATGTTGACAACTTCATGTTTAGTCGTCGAACCGAGAAGCAACAAGTTATCAATTTCTTGTTACAGCATAATTCTCTTGGTTCTCCACCCGTGCTTCCAATCGTTGGTGGAAGCCTAGTTGGGAAGAAAACTCTGGTAACACATGTATGGAATGATGAGAAGGTGTGTAGTTACTTCTCTTCTGTTCTGTACCTCAATGGAGCCAACTTCACTAAAATAGACACTGAAAGGTGCACATCAGGGAGAATATTGGTTGCTGTCACACTTGTTTCAGATGTAGATGATGAGGATTGGAAATCTTTCTACCGAACGGTGACATCCATAAGAGTAGAAAGTAAGGTTATAATCATAAGTAGGATGGAAAGTTTGACAAGATATGGTACCGTGAAGGCAATTTACCTAAGTAAATTACAAGATGAGGAGTACAGCTACTTCTTCAAGACACTAGCATTTGGCAGTGCACACACAAAGGACCACCCAAATCTAACACTGTTGATAGGAGAGTTCATCAAGTTATTGGGTGGGTCATTTGTGGGAGCATATTCAATTGCCAATATATTGAGGAGGGACCTGAGCCTTCAATTCTGGCTTTGCATATTGAACAGATACAAGAATATGACGAAGGCCAACTTATCGATGTTTGGTGAGCACTTGTCGGTCCGTGTTAGAATACGATATCCGGTAGATTTCACCAACTTTCTACCTGCGCCAGCTGCTCCGCTACTCCTTATGCCTCCTCGAACTGAAGCCGAGGCTTTCGAAAGGAAACTACCCAAGATAAGGATTGGAGACCTCGTTGTGGATCCTACCCTTCGTCCCAAGGGTGAGTTCGATTTAGTGACATGGGAATCACAGATACCCCCTTATACTGAGTTCATTTACCACGTCCCTTCTTGTGCTCAAAGGCAGCCTACAACCTTACGGAGGAAGCGTGATGCATATGTTTGTCTCTAGTTTTTTTCTTTGTAACATGAGCTTGTCAATATTGAACAATTTGTTTTTATGTTTCACTCCGAAACAAGAATTACTCGTTATACATATCCATAAGTACCCATTACAATTGTCAGATTAATGATTTTTGTAATGACTGCATGTTTGTAATTCTTTAGGAAGAAATTACCTGATTCCTTTACTTTCGGTAAGGGACATAATTTTGAAAAAAAAATATACACGTTTAACATTTTTCAAATACATGATTAACATTTTTCTATTCTATGTTTTGATGTCTATTTTTCATACACACTGTACATTTTTCGTATATATCTAAAATATTTTTATGTGCCTTTAACATTTTTTAAATACAAGATTAACATTTTTCAAATATATTTTTTGAAAGTAAATCAAATATGTTTTGATGTTAAGCAATGAAACATTTTTTGTGAATGAACGCAAATTTTTTGTAAACTATGTGAACATTTGTTTTACATTATATAAACATTTTTAATGTCACAAACATATTTTTGGAAAACATGAATACTTTTTAACATGTAAGCTGCATTTGTTGTAATTAGGCGAACATTTTTTTATACATTGCATAACATTTTTTTAACTGTCACATATTTTCAATGCGTGAACATTTTCAAAATGTTACATCTTAACTAAAACATTTTATCTAATATATGTACTTACTTTTTTCCAAAACATAAGTAAGAAAATGATAGTGCCATAGTGTGGCAGCATACTGGTTAGGCAGTGACATGAACATTTATATCGAAATGCCACATCTTAACTAAATTATTTCTTTGTATTGTATGTACTTAGTTATATCCAAAACATAAAAATAAAAGAAAAAATATTGCCTGACATCAGCATGGTGATACACATGGTTAATGGGACGACTCACAACCAGCTCACTGTAAGCGACGCGATCTTGGATCGTGCAGCAAGCGAGACATAGACTCGCCCCCAATCAGTGCTATGCCGATGCTGTCTTTTCACCTTCAGAGGTTCTGCATGGGTTGTAGGTTTTCGTTACTTGCTCCCTCTTGGCCTCTTCTTATTTTGAACAAATATACAACTAGTGTTTCTATAAAAAAAATACAATTGGTGTTGCGCTAAAAAACACTTCTGATACTTAATGACGATATTCTCAAAATAAAATAAAATGGAATGATGATGAGAATACATGAGCGTTCGTGTTTGCTAACGACAAGTTCTGCCTAAATTTGCAACCGATGGCAATCAATATGCACATCTTGAGATGGACAAGGGGCATCGCCACGACGCCGAGCTAGGAGCAACCTGGAACAGGGGACGACATGGCAGAGGCATCGCCGGCGGAGGGGAGTCGGATTGACAAGTAAGTGCGCCGGGAAGAGGGACAAAGATTTTAAAGCACAGGTGTTCGGACCATGTTATCTGGGACGCTGGCTGGGAAGATTGATCAGAACCATTACCAGAGTACATGTACTGGGCACTGGTGACCAAGCGAGACGGTGAGACGTAGTCCCGTCTCAAGCTGGCAATGGTTAACCGTTACCCGCGTCCCTGTGGGTAATCACTCTATTATGGGGCGGGCGTGTGCCAACTTTCATGCCCATGAGGAAGTTGGTGGGTCAATTAACTTACCCAGCGCACAAGACAGGGATGGGGATGGAATAGCATTACCCGTGTCCGTTACACGTCTTACCCATAAAGGCCTTACATGTAAGCCCTAAAATTAGTAGACCATATATAATTCATGCCCTTACCCACCTTAATTTTAACCCATATATCCCACCTCTTTGGTGAGGGAGGTAATGTTTGTACACAGAAAAAGACACTTTCTCATACATTCGCTTGAATTACAAACCCGTTTCCTGTAATAACAAAATTTTGGTGTCACCCTAATGTTACACAATTAACAGACCTATTAAGCCACTGAAGAATTCTTGTTCAGACTTCAGTGACACATAAGCACTAAAACAGGGTTTGGTCGACTTGGCAATTTGGCATGGGAAGATGCTCGAAGGGGCGTGATGTGTAACAGGTCGTGCAAGACACCTGGACTAGGACGGTGGTCAGGTGGAGTATACTCAGAGCATGGTTAATAGTATAGCCAACTGCTGGCTATAAGCCATTGCCATGTCATCAATAGCTCATTTTATAGCCAATATGTACAATAGTTGATTAGAAGAGTGTATTACTTTTTTATTATATGGCTCACCTTTCACTCTCACAAAGTGCCTAGGAGCACATGCTAGAGCTGACTCTTCACCAAGAGCCCGCTTATCTTCTCTCTCCTCTTCTCTTTCCTCCAACTAAGCAAGAATATAATAATTTATTTCTTATAGCCAGCTGACTCAGCTTTATTGTACTTGCTCTCAATGGTAGTACTAAGTGTTTTCTTTCAATGTTAATTATCTATGACAGATATAAATGCAGTGTCCCATGTTTCACATTAATGTTTCTTATAGTACTGGAATATGGTCGAGATGTTCCATCGTATATGTATGTGCATCCTCTTTCATGTGAGACTGTTATAACTGAGATGTGGTCTGGCTGTTTATTCTTGCAGGTCTTAAGCATCTTTTTCGGGGATCTTTGCCCAGAGGTTATGGATGCCACTTTCTTTTGCTTTTTCTTGACATATTTTGTCTATTTGTACGTGTTTGATAGCTCTGTGTACTTCATCCCATTTCTACAGTATATTTTGCTTTACCACTTTAGCTTGATAACTTATGCAGAGATGCTAGAATCATGTGGGATCACTAGTAGAAAAACACCCATTAGTCCCGGTTTGTAAGGGCCTTTAGTCCTGGTTCAAGAACCGGGACTAATGGGTCGTTACTAATACTTTCACCCATTAGTCCCGGTTCAAACACGAACCGGGACAGATGTGCCTCCACGTGGCTGGTCCGCCGAGTCCAGTCAGGGGGGCCTTTGGTCCCGGTTGGTGGCTCCAACCGGGACCAAAAGTTCATGTTTTTTTTTACAAATGTGGCTGCTTTAGGGGTTTTGGGGGTTATTTTTAGGTTGTTATTAGCTAGCTAATAGAGAGAAGTGTCCTCTCTTATATCTTCGTCCTTGGTTTATCAACGCTGCTGCTATGTTCATTTCACCCGCTGATATAACATGCTCATCCATGCGCATCATACATCATCATATATAATAACAAGTCATATGCATCATCATACAACTTCTACTCGTTATTAGTAATAAGTCATACGATCATCATCCTCATAGTCATCGAACCCAACCCTACATAATTGTTCTTAGCACATGATCATCAGTATCAGGTAGGACCTAAACACCCTTAAGGTAAAATAGCATAAAACAATATAGACTCTGACTCTCCATTATGAAGAATGGCGATCATCCAGTCTCCAATTCTTGCCCTTCGCTGCTTGTTGCTTCCAAGAAGCTCCTTACGACTGTCCATACATTTTTTCCATTCTTTGATTGTTATGTCTCCACTTCTTTTAGAAACCCGGTATGGACAGTTGAGATTCGTAGGACGACCTGGTTGTATGTTCAAAACATGAAGGCTACCATGCGTATACATCAGATGAGGCACACAATCATTTGGGATTATCTGTTGAAAAACATAGTAATAACTTCGTAGTTAGCAATGATGTACTAGTTTTAGAAGTGTGCAAAAAGATCACGGATGTCGTAATAGTAAAAAAATCTTACCAGGGTATCTCCATGGTAGTTACCGTAGTTCAACACGTGCACTAGTGGCACGTATTGACCATAATGTTGAGGAGTTTGATTGTAGATATTGTAATTCTCAAGATCAGTACAAAATGCGACCAGATGATTTTTCTCCTGATAAGTTAATTCGGAGCCTTCGGTGTAGTAGGTTCTGTCTACCATCTTCCGCACATTCTTTGAAGAATGAAAATAAGCTGTCAATGGAGATAAGTTGTCAACTATTTTGAAATAAACAATATAAATTACTTAATAACTATGTTAAGCTCACATGGGGGAAGAATTGGAGGTGTATCCACAAGGACCCAAATCGAAAGTCTTTCTTGCTCGATTGTAGGATCACCAAGATCCATGGTGACAAGCATACCCTCATCAAGACCATACATCTTGCAAAGTGCTTCCCAATTTTTGCAACCAAAATGGGTTACACTCTGAGCATTGTACAACTTTATTTGAAAATCCACACCATGATGGGTACTTAGGATAATTTTTTTGGTTTCGAAACTTTCATGGTCTTCAAAACCCATCCTCTCCAAGACATAGCGTCTTGCAAAGCATGGGATAAGCTAGTCGAATTGGAAAAGATGAAAAATATTGTCATGATTAAAATAGTTGAAGTCATGAGTAATTACGAAAAAAAACTATTGTCGTCAGTTGCGTACCATATGAACATCGAAGGTCTCCTCGAGCTTAATGCTGAAGCGACGATCTTCGTCCAGCTCAATGAACCTGTCGCAGATACCTCGGTCGTCGTGGCACTAGTCACACTCCCCCGGACGGTTTTCGTCGTGCGAGTACGACATTTTCGGCCTATGTTCATAATTCAAATATTAAACTAGATTATTAATCACGGGTTGACTATCGGTGATGTACGTAGCTCCTCCTTTCATTCCCGAGTGCATTATTACATCAAATTGTCTAGCACACGGGAATGAAGGCGAACTTATCCAATATGAGCATTCAATAAGCAAAACCAAATCATAAAATAAGCAAAACCAAATCATAAAATAAAGTAGTATTCAAATTAGCATGCATTCAATAATTATAAGCAAAAGTACATCATCTCTTGGTGTCCGTACATCGTCGAATATTATCACTAATATAGCATCACTAATACAACTAGAACCGTAGCGCCTGACGGGTATCGACGCGGGCGGTGGACACCCAAAGATAAGGAAGCATCATAGGATCATAGCTCCAGTGAGATCCCTGAAGAACCTGCCAGGTATTGTCGAACCTGCCCTCCAATGCAACCATGTAGCGACGGACGTGCTCGTCCTCCTCGCTGACACGGTGACGTACCACCTCCGCGGTGTCCGGAAGCCTCGGCACCGTCACTGGCCCACGCGACCGCCACCAAACAAGGATCGGGTCAACAATGGGCTGCCTCCTCACCAACCTACGTCCCCCGGAAGGTAGCACCTCCCAATACCAGCCCGGCGGAGCCCAGTCCCGAACATGGCCCTGATCAAGCAAGCCTCCACCGCCGAGTCGACGACGACGAGGATGCGGGATAGGCATCGCCGACGTCGATGCGGGAACTACTTCTATATATAGTTAAATAAAGTAGTTTTATTAATTAAATCAACTAGCTAGTTCAACTACTAAACACTTACTATAAATAAATAAAGTAGTACTTACTAAAAACAAACTACTTCTATATATAGTAAAATAAAGTAGTTTATTAAATCAACTAGCTAGTTCAACTATATATAAAGCACTTACTATAAATAAAATAAAATAGTACTTACTAAAAATAAACTAGTATTTTTCTAACTAATTATATTAATCACTTTCTCTTCTTATTTTTTTCATTTTTCTAAATACGTACTATGAACAAAAAAATCATTTAAAATTCTATAAACAAAATTACAACAGAAAAAATCATAAAGATTCTATGAACAGAAAAAAATCATAAAAATTTGACATATTCGATCTATGCATATATATGATAAAAAAATCTATGAACTACACATCTAAATTACTACACATCCAACAAAAAAATCTATGAACTACAAAAAAAATCTAAAAAAAATCTAACAAAATCTAACAAAAATCATAAAAAATCTAACAAAAAATCTACTAACAGAAAAAAAATCTAACATAATATGAACAAATTAATTACACAATCTAAATTACACAATATGAACTACATATCTAAATTACAGCACATCTAATCTAACAAATAAATCTACGAACTAACAAAAAAATCTAAAAAAAATCTAACATAATATGAACAAATTAATTACACAATCTAAATTACATAATATGAACTCCATATCTAAATTACTACAAATCTAATCTAACAAATAAATCTATGAACTAACAAAAAAATTTTAAAAAAATCTAACAAAAATAAAATAAAGTTGCTCACGGCCGGCGACGGCGACGGCGACGGCGACGGCGAGGTGCAGCAGGGCGGGCGGCGACGTCGAGGCGGGGCGGCGACGGCGTCGGGGCGGCAGGGCTGGCGGCGACGGCGCGCGTCGGGGCGGCAGGGGACGGCGTCGGGGCGGGTCGGCTACGGCGTCGGGGCGGGGCGGCGACGGCGAGGTGGCGGCAGGGGACGGCGCGCGGCCTCGGGAGAGATTGAACTCGGGGCGGGGCGGCAGTGCTACTTATATAGCAAAGGCTTTGGTCCCGGTTCGTACGGCAAACCGGTACCAATGCCCGCCTTTTGTCCTGGTTTGAGCCGCCAACCGGGACCAAAGGCCTCTTTTCGGCAGCCCAAAGGGCGGGAAACGAGGACCTTTGGTCCCGGTTGGTGGCTCCAACCGGGACAAAAGGCCGGCATTGGTACCAGTTGGTGGCACCAACCGGTACCAAAGAGGGGCATTGGTACCGGTTGTCGCCACCAACCGGTACCAATGGACCCGTCTAATTTTTTATTTTTTGCAACTGTTTTTTAGTGGATTCTTTCTGCAGCTGCTTTTTTAGTCCCACCTCGCCAAGCGAGAGGCACTCGCAGCTGTTTATAAGCCCTGAGTGCAGAGACGATGGAGAAGAGGCTCAATGCTCACCTGCACGTTGGTTAGCTTCAAGCCTTGAGGAATAGGGTAGACTGCATAGAGCTATGTGCAGTGCAGTTGACACTATTCCAAAAGGCTTGAAGCAAATTAACGAGCATTGCGCCTCTTTTTTATTTTTAATGACTTATTTTTAATAATTGTGATTAACTTAACTAAAAAATGAGCATAGATGCTTATTTTTAATGACTTATTACAACTCAGAAATAAAAAGAAAAAATAAATATAACAGAAAAGAAAAAAAACTATATAAAAAACTACTCAGAAATAAATAGAAGCAAAAATAGTTGTGATTAACTTTACTAAAAAATGAGCATAGATGCTTATTTTTAATGACTTATTACAATTCAGAAATAAATAGAAGAAAAAATAGTTATGATTAACTTAACTAAAAAATGAGCATAGATGCTTATTTTTAATGACTTATTACAACTCAGAAATAAAAAGAAAAAAATAAATATAGCAGAAAAGAAAAAAACTATATAAAAACTACTCAGAAATAAATAGAAGCAAAAATAGTTGTGATTAACTTTACTTAAAAAATGAGCATAGATGCTTATTTTAAATACTTATTACAATTCAGAAATAAATAGAAGAAAAAATAGTTATGATTAACTTAACTAAAAAATGAGCATAGATGCTTATTTTTAATGACTTATTACAACTCAGAAATAAAAAGAAAAAAATAAATATAGCAGAAAAGAAAAAAACTATATAAAAAACTACTCAGAAATAAATAGAAGCAAAAATAGTTGTGATTAACTTTACTTAAAAAATGAGCATAGATGCTTATTTTTAATGACTTATTATAATTCAGAAATAAATAGAAGAAAAAATAGTTGTGATTAACTTAACTAAAAAATGAGCATAGATGCTTATTTTTAATGACTTATTACAACTCAAAAATAAAAAGAAAAAAATAAATATAGCAGAAAAGAAAAAAAACTATATAAAAAACTACTCAGAAATAAATAGAAGCAAAAATAGTTGTGATTAACTTTACTTAAAAAATGAGCATAGATGCTTATTTTTAATGACTTATTACAATTCAGAAATAAATAGAAGAAAAAATAGTTGTGATTAACTTAACTAAAAAATGAGCATAGATGCTTATTTTTAATGACTTATTACAACTCAAAAATAAATAGAAAAAAATAAATATAGCAGAAAAGGAAAAAACTATATAAAAAACTACTCAGAAATGAGCATAGATGCGCTTATAGAGAAAATTAGACCTAAATTCATAATAAATTTCTACTAACTTCAGAGAAATTCAATATGAATTTAGGTCAAATTTCCTGTATAAGGGCATCTATTTTCACTTTGAGAGCAGCTCAACAAGGCAGAGAGGGAGGGGCTTATAAACCGGTGTGAGCCCCCTTCGGTTGGCGAGGTGGGACTAAACTCTGGCCGCAATGAGGACCACCCCTTTAGTCCCGGTTCATGCCACCAGCCGGGACTAAAGGGCTGCCTTTGGTCCCGGTTCAAGCCACCAACCGGGACCAATGGTTATGGGCCAGGAGCGAGGCGCATTGGTCCTGGTTCGTCCCACCAACCGGAACCAATAGGTCCAGACGAACCGGGACCAATGGCCCACGTGGCCCGGCCGGCCCCCGGGGCTAACGAACCGGGTCCAATGCCCCCATTGGTCCCGGTTCTGGATTGAACCGGGACTAATGGGCTGACCTGGCCCGGACCATTGCCCCCTTTTCTACTAGTGGATCAGAAGACTGAACGATCCAGAGGGGTCAGTTTTGTTTCTTTTAGGAATCGGCAGGTAGGTGTTACCATGGCAACTTAAAACATTAGTCTGGACTCAAAACTAAGTTTGAGTTTATTTGAACTGCTATTTATCATCTTTGTTTGTTATTTATTCAAGGATGCACAAACTGCCATAAATGAATTGATATTGCGCTCCCTGTTGCTTGTTGCTAGCTATGTCTAATTATGGAGTTAACAAATCAGCTTGATGTGATGATAATGTATGTTTGCTTTTCTTGTGTTCAGGAAAGTGGCTTGGCAACCGCCAAATTCGTACCCTGAGTTTTTAGGTTATCAATTGACCGATCTTAATGCGAGTGCTATCTTAGTTATTAATGTTCTTTCCTGATGTACATGAATGACACTTTCTAGTTTGGCCATGAATAATGGGTTGGTCTCTTGATAAGAGGTTCAAGAGGTGTATGAATGTGATTTTAAAAAGACCAAAAAATGTTTGATAGTACTATTGTTTGCAGCTATTGGTAAAGTTGTGATATATTTTTAACAATTGTCGCATGTCTACACTGTTAGCGCGTTATCAACTATGAAAGCTTGATTAGTGCGCCCAATAACGCCTCAGGAGGCGCCACCAGGTGGCGCCCCAACAACTAGTGACTACTAAAGGTCGACCACTATCGACTGAGCTTTTTCCCCAATTCTGTTGTTGTTCTCCTCTGCCTACATCCCGTGTTTTGTTGTGATGAACTAGAGACTGGTGATTGTCTGCGTCGGCCGATGCCACACCTAGTTGTATGGTTCATTTTTTTCTATCTACAAGCCATGCTACTAGCAACTCCTGGGTTCTATTTATGTTCATGCCACATCAAATAAGATCTGACCTGTTTCATCAAAGTGGTGCTATTTACAACAGCTATTTACTTTATACATAAAAGATGAATGCCTCTTCTTCTTTACATATGTGTGTCAAGGATGAATGACATTCACATGAATGAATGATTTACTCACTAGTGGTAAAGTGTACAACATAGCTATTTACTTTTTTATTTGTGGCTAGCCTAGCCTAGCTACTGTGTGTGTGTGTGTTTTATGATCAGACTTGTGTTTTTTTTGCGGGTGATCAGACTTGTGTTGTCCGTGACATTTTTCTAATTTATGTTTTGACGTCTACTTTTTCATACATATTGTACATTTTTTATATACATCTAAAATATTTCTATGGCTATTTAACTTCTTTAAATACAAACATATTTCAGATACATGTTTTGGAAAAAAAATCTGTACATGGTAACATTTTTCAAGTACACGTTGAAAGATTTTTTTTAATGTACGCAATGTTTTTTAAAGTATGCAAACATTTTTTATATTGTATAAACATTTGTTTAAATGTCGCAAACATATTTTTTAAACATGTAAAACAATTTAAAAATGTAACCTACATATGTTTTAGTCACACGGACATTCATTTACATTGTAGTATAACATTTTCTTAAACTGTCATGTAAACTTTTTGAAACACGTGAACATTTTCAAAATGTCACGTCTTAACTTAATTTTTTAGAATATGTGTACTTAGTTATTTTCAGAACATAACAAACAAAGAAAAAATGATGCATGATATCAGCTTGACGAAACACATGGTTAACAGGCCGACTCACTACCAACTCACTGTAAGCGACACGATCTTGTGTCTCCCAACAAGCGAGATATAGACTAGCCCCCGTGGGACCCCAATCAGTTAGCTACGTCAATGCTCTTATCTTTTTACCTTTAGAGGTTCTGAGTGGATTGTTGGTGTTCTTTATTTGCTCTCTCTCTTCTTATTTCCAACAAATATACAACTGGTGTTTCTGAAAAACCAAATATACAAAAAAATCAAAACGAGGCAAAAGGTTTTGCTCATCCATTAAAGGACAGAATAGAGTTTAGAATATTACAAAACACCCATGAAAGCGACATGACCACTACTCGCCTGATAACAAGTTCCCTAGTTTTTTAGCACCCGCGGTAACCCAAAGCTTGGCCTCCTCCAAGATGATGGTAAGGAGAAATAGACGACAACATGCTTTTGTGACGGAACACTCTAGCATTTCTTTCAATCCAAATGGTCCAAGAGACAAACATGGTGAGGGAGGCCATGGCATGCCAATTAGGATTGCTATTGCCGGTTCTCTTGTCCCACCACGCGTTGACGGTTTCATCGAGGTACCACATGGAGGTATTGTTGGAAATATGCCCTAGAGGCAATAATAAAAACATTATTATTATATTTCCTTGTTCATGATAATTGTCTTTTATTCATGCTATAATTGTATTATCCGGAAATCGTAATACACGTGTGAATACATAGACCACAATACGTCCCTAGTAAGCCTCTAGTTGACTAGCTCGTTGGTCAACAGATAGTCATGGTTTCCTGACTATGGACATCAGATGTCATTGACAACGGGATCACGTCATTAGGAGAATGACGTGATGGACAAGACCCAATCCTAAGCATAGCACAAGATCGTGTAGTTCGTTTTGCCAGAGCTTTTTCAATGTCAAGTATCTCTTCCTTAGACCATGAGATCGTGTAACTCCCGGATACCGTAGGAGTGCTTTGGGTGTACTAAACGTCACAACGTAACTGGGTGACTATAAAGGTGCACTACAGGTATCTCCGAAAGTGTCTGTTGGGTTGACACGGATCGAGACTGGGATTTGTCACTCCGTATGACGGAAGAGGTATCTCTGGGCACACTCGGTAATGCATCATCATAATGAGCTCAAAGTGACCAAGTGTTTGATCACGGGATCATGCATTATGGTACGAGTAAAGTGACTTGCCAGTAATGAGACTGAACGAGGTATTGGGATACCGACGATCGAGTCTCAGGCATGTAACGTACCGATTGACAAAGGGAATAGTATACGGGGTTGCTTGAATCCTCGACATCGTGGTTCATCCAATGACATCATCGAGGAGCATGTGGGAGCCAACATGGGTATCCAGATCCCGCTGTTGGTTATTGACCTGAGAGCCGTCTCGGTCATGTCTGCATGTCTCCCGAACCCGTAGGGTCTACACACTTAAGGTTCGGTGACGCTAGGGTTATTAGGAAGACTTGTATGTGATTACCGAATGTTGTTCGGAGTCCCGGATGAGATCCCGGACGTCACGAGGAGTTCCGGAAGAGTCCGGAGGTAAAGATTTATATATGGGAAGTTGTCAAACGGACACCGGAAAGTTTCGGGGCATATCGGTATTATACCGGGGCCTCCGGAAGGGTTCCGGGGGTCCACCGGGAGGGGCCACCCCTCCCGGGGGGGCCACATGGGCTGCGTGGGGCAGGAGCCAGCCCCTGGAGGGCTGGGCGCGCCCCCCCCCTTGGGCCCATGCGCCTAGGGTTGGGGGGGGGACCCTAGAGGGGGCGCCCCCCTTTGCTTGGGGGGCAAGTCCCCCCTCCCTGGCCGCCGCCCCCCTCTAGATCCCATCTAGAGGGGCCGCCCCCCCTTGCCCCTTCCCCCTATAAATAGAGGGGTGAGGGGAGGGCTGCACACCCAAGCCAAGGCGCAGCCCCTCCCCTCCCCAACACCTCTCCTCCTCCGTACGTGCTTGGCGAAGCCCTGTCGGAGTACTGCTGCACCAACAACACCACGCCGTCGTGCTGCCGTTGGAGCTGTCTTCCTCAACCTCTCCTTCCTCCTTGCTGGATCAAGACGGAGGAGACGTCGCCCGTACCGTACGTGTGTTGAACGCGGAGGTGTTGTCCGTTCAGCACTTGGTCATCGGTGATCTGAATCACGTCGAGTATGACTCCATCATCACCGCTCCCTCGAACGCTTCCGTACGTGATCTACAAGTGGTATGTAGATGCAAACTCACTCCCTTGACTCATTGCTTAGATGAACTCATAGATGGATCTTGGTGAAACCGTAGGAAAATTTTTAATTTTCTGCAACGTTCCCCAACAGTGGCATCATGAGCCAGGTTTATGCGTAGTTCTCTATTGCACGAGTAGAACACAATTTTGTTGTGGGCGTAGATCTTGTCAACTTGCTTGCCGCTACTAGTCTTATCTTGCTTCAACGGTATTATGGGATGAAGCGGCCCGGACCAACCTTACACGTACGCTTACGTGAGACCGGTTCCACCGACTAACATGCACTAGTTGCATAAGGTGGCTGGCGGGTGTCTGTCTCTCCCACTTTAGTTGGAGTGGATTCGATGAAAAGGGTCCTTATGAAGGGTAAATAGAAGTTGACAAAATCACGTTGTGGTTATTCATAGGTAAGAAAACATTCTTGCTAGAACCCAATTGCAGCCACGTAAAAGATGCAACAACAATTAGAGGACGTCTAACTTGTTTTTGCAGCAATTGTCATGTGATGTGATATGGCCAGAAGTTGTGATGAATGATGAATGATATATTGTGATGTATGAGATCATGTTCTTGTAATAGGAATCACGACTTGCATGTCGATGAGTATGACAACCGGCAGGAGCCATAGGAGTTGTCTTTATTTTGTATGACCCGCGTGTCATTGAAGAACGCCATGTAAATTACTTTACTTTATTGCTAAACGCGTTAGCCATAGAAGTAGAAGTAGTCGTTGGCGTGACAACTACATGAAGACACGATGATGGAGATCATGATGATGAAGATCATGGTGTCATGCTGGTGACAAGATGATCATGGAGCCCCGAAGATGATCATACTTTATATAATTGCATGTGATGTTCATTATGTTTTATGCATCTTGTTTAGTTAGAACGACGGTAGTAAATAAGATGATCCCTTCTAATAATTTCAAGAAAGTGTTCCCCCTAACTGTGCACCGTTGCTAAAGTTCGTCGTTTCGAAGCACCACGTGATGATCGGGTGTGATAGATCCTTACGTTCACATACAACGGGTGTAAGACAGATTTACACATGCAGAACACTTAGGGTTAACTTGATGAGCCTAGCATGTACAGACATGGCCTCGGAACACAAGAGACCGAAAGGTCGAACATGAGTCGTATGGAAGATACGATCAACATGGAGATGTTCACCGATGATGACTAGTCCGTCTCACGTGATGATCGGACACGGCCTAGTCAACTCGGATCGTGTAACACTTAGATGACTAGAGGGATGTCTAATCTGAGTGGGAGTTCATTAAAATAATTTGATTAGATGAACTTAATTATCATGAACTTAGTCTAAAACCTTTTGCATAATATGTCTTGTAGATCAAATGGCCAACGCTCATGTCAACATGAACTTCAACGCGTTCCTAGAGAAAACCAAGCTGAAAGATGATGGCAGCAACTATACGGACTGGGTCCAGAACCTGAGGATCATCCTCATAGCTGCCAGGAAACAATATGTCCTAGAAGGACCGCTAGGTGACGCTCCCGTCCCAGAGAACCAAGACATTATGAATGCTTGGCAGTCTCGTGCTGATGATTACTCCCTCGTTCAGTGCGGCATGTTTTACAGCTTAGAACCGGGGCTCCAAAAGCGTTTTGAGCAACACGGAGCATATGAGATGTTCGAGGAGCTGAAACTAGTTTTCCAAGCTCATGCCAGGGTCGAGAGATATGAAGTCTCCGACAAGTTCTATAGTTGTAAGATGGAGGAAAATAGTTCTGTCAGTGAGCATATACTCAAAATGTCTGGGTTGCACAACCGCCTGTCCCAGCTGGACATTAACCTCCCGGATGAGGCGGTCATTGACAGAATCCTTCAGTCGCTCCCACCAAGCTACAAGAGCTTCGTGATGAACTACAATATGCAGGGGATGGTGAAGACCATTCCTGAAGTATTTTCAATGCTGAAGTCGGCAGAGGTTGAAATCAAGAAAGAACATCAAGTGTTGATGGTCAATAAGACCACTAAGTTCAAGAAGGGCAAGGGTAAGAAGAACGTCAAGAAGGACGGCAAAGATGGTGCCGCGCCCGGTAAGCCAGTTGCTGGGAAGAAGTCAAAGAATGGACCCAAGCCTGAGACTGAGTGCTTTTATTGCAAGGGGAAGGGTCACTGGAAGCGGAACTGCCCCAAATACTTAGCGGATAAGAAGGCCGGCAACACCAAAGGTATATTTGATATACATGTAATTGATTTGTACCTTACCAGTACTCGTAGTAACTCCTGGGTATTTGATACCGGTGCCGTTGCTCATATTTGTAACTCACAGCAGGAGCTGCGGAATAAGCGGAGACTGGCAAAGGACGAGGTGACGATGCGCGTCGGAAATGGTTCTAGAGTCGATGTGATCGCCATCGGCACGCTACCTCTACATTTACCTACGGGATTAGTTTTGAACCTTAATAATTGTTATTTGGTGTCAAGTTTGAGCATGAACATTGTATCTGGATCTCGTTTAATTCGAGATGGCTACTCATTTAAATCCGAGAATAATGGTTGTTCTATTTATATGAGAGATATGTTTTATGGTCATGCTCCGATGGTCAATGGTTTATTCTTAATGAATCTCGAACGTAATGTTACACATATTCATAGCGTGAATACCAAAAGATGTAAAGTTGATAATGATAGTCCCACATACTTGTGGCACTGCCGCCTTGGTCACATTGGTGTCAAGCGCATGAAGAAGCTCCATGCTGATGGACTTTTAGAGTCTCTCGATTATGAATCATTTGACACATGCGAACTATGCCTCATGGGAAAAATGACCAAGACTCCGTTCTCCGGAACAATGGAGCGAGCAACCAACTTGTTGGAAATCATACATACCGATGTGTGCGGTCCAATGAGTGTTGAGGCTCGCGGAGGATATCGTTATGTTCTCACTCTCACAGATGACTTGAGTAGATATGGGTATGTCTACTTGATGAAACACAAGTCTGAGACCTTTGAAAAGTTCAAGGAATTTCAGAATGAAGTAGAGAATCGACGTGACCGAAAGATAAAATTCTTACGATCGAATCGTGGAGGAGAATATTTAAGTCACGAATTTGGTACACACTTAAGAAAATGTGGAACCGTTTCACAACTCACGCCGCCTGGAACACCTCAGCGAAATGGTGTGTCCGAACGTCGTAATCGCACTCTATTGGATATGGTGCGATCTATGATGTCTCGTACCGATTTACCACTATCATTTTGGGGATACGCTCTAGAGACAGCTACATTCACTTTAAATAGGGCACCGTCTAAATCCGTTGAGATGACACCGTATGAATTATGGTTTGGGAAAAAACCTAAGCTGTCGTTTCTAAAAGTTTGGGGATGCGATGCTTATGTCAAGAAACTTCAACCTGAAAAGCTCGAACCCAAGTCGGAAAAATGCGTCTTCATAGGATACCCTAAAGAAACCATTGGGTATACCTTCTACTTAAGATCCGAGGGCAAGAACTTTGTTGCCAAGAATGGATCCTTTCTGGAAAAAAAGTTTCTCTTGAAAGAAGTAAGTGGGAGGAAAGTAGAACTTGATGAAGTACTACCTCTTGAACGGGAAAGTAGTGCAGCTCAGGAAAATGTTCCTGTGATGCCTACACCAACTGAAGAGGAAAATAATGATGATGATCAAGGTACTTCAGATCAAGTTGCTACTGAACTTCGTAGGTCCACAAGGACACGTTCCGCACCAGAGTGGTACGGCAACCCTGTCCTGGAAATCATGTTGTTAGACAATGGTGAACCTTCGAACTATGAAGAAGCGATGGAGGGCCCAGATTCCAACAAATGGCTAGAAGCCATGAAATCCGAGATAGAATCCATGTATGAAAACAAAGTATGGACTTTGACTGACTTGCCCGATGATCGGCGAGCGATAGAAAACAAATGGATCTTTAAGAAGAAGACGGACGCGGATGGTAATGTCACCATCTATAAAGCTCGACTTGTCGCTAAGGGTTATCGGCAAGTTCAAGGGATTGACTATGATGAGACTTTCTCTCCCGTAGCGAAGCTTAAGTCCGTCCGAATCATGTTAGCAATTGCCGCATACTATGATTACGAGATATGGCATATGGACGTCAAAACGGCATTCCTTAACGGGCATCTTAAGGAAGAACTGTATATGATGCAGCCGGAGGGTTTTGTCGATCCTAAGAATGCTAACAAAGTATGCAAGCTCCAGCGATCCATTTATGGGCTGGTGCAAGCATTTCGGAGTTGGAACATTCGCTTTGATGAAATGATCAAAGCGTTTGGGTTTATGCAGACTTATGGAGAAGCCTGTGTTTACAAGAAAGTGAGTGGGAGCTTTGTAGCATTTCTCATATTATATGTAGATGACATACTTTTGATGGGAAATGATATAGAATTCTTGGACAGCATCAAGGCCTACTTGAATAAGTGTTTTTCAATGAAGGACCTTGGAGAAGCTGCTTATATATTAGGCATCAAGATCTATGGAGATAGATCGAGACGCCTCATAGGTCTTTCACAAAGCACATACCTTGATAAGATTTTGAAGAAGTTCAAAATGGATCAGTCCAAGAAGGGGTTCTTGCCTGTATTGCAAGGTGTGAGATTGAGCTCGGCTCAATGCCCGACCACGGCAAAAGATAAAGAAGAGATGAACGTCATCCCCTATGCCTCAACCATAGGATCTATTATGTATGCCATGCTGTGTACCAGACCTGATGTAAACCTTGCCGTAAGTTTGGTAGGAAGGTACCAAAGTAATCCCGGCAAGGAACACTGGACAACGGTCAAGAATATCCTAAAGTACCTGAAAAGGACGAAGGACATGTTTCTCGTTTATGGAGGTGACGAAGAGCTCGTCGTAAAGGGTTACGTCGACGCTAGCTTCGACACAGATCTAGATGACTCTAAGTCACAAACCGGATACGTGTATATGTTGAATGGTGGAGCAGTAAGCTGGTGCAGCTGCAAGCAGAGCGTCATGGCGGGATCTACATGTGAAGCGGAGTACATGGCAGCCTCGGAGGCAACGCATGAAGCAATTTGGGTGAAGGAGTTCATCACCGACCTAGGAGTCATACCCAGTGCATCGGGGCCGATCAAACTCTTCTGTGACAACACTGGAGCTATTGCCCTTGCCAAGGAGCCCAGGTTTCACAAGAAGACCAGGCACATCAAGCGTCGTTTCAACTCCATCCGTGAAAATGTTCAAGATGGAGACATAGATATTTGCAAAGTACATACGGATCTGAATGTCGCAGATCCGTTGACTAAACCTCTCTCGCGAGCAAAATATGATCAACACCAGAACTCTATGGGTGTTCGATTCATCACAATATAACTAGATTATTGACTCTAGTGCAAGTGGGAGACTGTTGGAAATATGCCCTAGAGGCAATAATAAAAGCATTATTATTATATTTCCTTGTTCATGATAATTGTCTTTTATTCATGCTATAATTGTATTATCCGGAAATTGTAATACACGTGTGAATACATAGACCACAATACGTCCCTAGTAAGCCTCTAGTTGACTAGCTCGTTGGTCAACAGATAGTCATGGTTTCCTGACTATGGACATCAGATGTCATTGACAACGGGATCACGTCATTAGGAGAATGACGTGATGGACAAGACCCAATCCTAAGCATAGCACAAGATCGTGTAGTTCGTTTTGCCAGAGCTTTTTCAATGTCAAGTATCTCTTCCTTAGACCATGAGATCGTGTAACTCCCGGATACCGTAGGAGTGCTTTGGGTGTACCAAACGTCACAACGTAACTGGGTGACTATAAAGGTGCACTACAGGTATCTCCGAAAGTGTCTGTTGGGTTGACACGGATCGAGACTGGGATTTGTCACTCCGTATGACGGAAGAGGTATCTCTGGGCACACTCGGTAATGCATCATCATAATGAGCTCAAAGTGACCAAGTGTTTGGTCACGGGATCATGCATTACGGTACGACTAAAGTGACTTGCCGGTAACGAGACTGAACGAGGTATTGGGATACCGACGATCGAGTCTCGGGCATGTAACGTACCGATTGACAAAGGGAATAGTATACGGGGTTGCTTGAATCCTCGACATCGTGGTTCATCCGATGACATCATCGAGGAGCATGTGGGAGCCAACATGGGTATCCAGATCCCGCTGTTGGTTATTGACCTGAGAGCCGTCTCGGTCATGTCTGCATGTCTCCCGAACTCGTAGGGCCTACACACTTAAGGTTCGGTGACGCTAGGGTTATTAGGAAGACTTGTATGTGATTACCGAATGTTGTTCGGAGTCCCAGATGAGATCCCGGACATCAGAGGAGTTCCGGAAGGGTCCGGAGGTAAAGATTTATATATGGGAAGTTGTCAAACGGACACCGGAAAGTTTCGGGGCATATCGGTATTGTACCGGAGCCACCGGAAGGGTTCCGGGGGTCCACCGGGAGGGGCCACCCCTCCCGGGGGGGCCACATGGGCTGCATGGGGCAGGAGCCAGCCCCTAGAGGGGGCGCCTAGGGTTGGGGGGGGGGAACCCTAGAGGGGGCGCCCCCCTTTGCTTGGGGGGCAAGTCCCCCCTCCCTGCCCGCCGCCCCCTCTAGATCCCATCTAGAGGGGCCGCCCCCCTTGCCCCTTCCCCTATAAATAGAGGGGTGAGGGGAGGGCTGCACACGCAAGCCAAGGTGCAGCCCCTCCCCTCCCCAACACCTCTCCTCCTCCGTACGTGCTTGGCGAAGCCCTGTCGGAGTACTGCTGCACCAACAACACCACGCCGTCGTGCTGCCGTTGGAGCTGTCTTCCTCAACCTCTCCTTCCTCCTTGCTGGATCAAGACGGAGGAGACGTCGCCCGTACCGTACGTGTGTTGAACGCGGAGGTGCTGTCCGTTCAGCACTTGGTCATCGGTGATCTGAATCACGTCGAGTACGACTCCATCATCACCGCTCCCTCGAACGCTTCCGTACGCGATCTACAAGTGGTATGTAGATGCAAACTCACTCCCTTGACTCGTTGCTTAGATGAACTCATAGATGGATCTTGGTGAAACCGTAGGAAAAAATTTAATTTTCTGCAACGTTCCCCAACAGGTATCCATGTGATATAAGCCAAGCTTCTCGATGATGGCCCTTCAAAGTCTAATCGTGTAGCGACACTCGAAGAAAAAGGTGAGCACATATTTCTTGCTCCCTCTTGCAAGGTGTTGCACTCAAACAACCCTTCTCAAAATGGAATGACGATGAGAATACATGAGCGTTCGTGTTTGCTAACGACAAGTTCTGCCTAAAATTACAACTTGTGGCAATCAATATGCACAGCCTGAGATGGACAGGGGGCATCGCCACGACGCCGAGCCAGGAGCAACCTAAACCGCCACAACTGGGAACGACACGGCAGTGGCGTCGCCGGTGGAGGGAAGTCGGGGTTGACAGGTTCAAGTGTGCCGGGAAGAGAGCACGGGGATTTTCAAAGCACAGGCGCTCGGACCACGTTATCTGGGACGCTGGCTGGGAAGATTGATCAAAACCATTACCAGAGTACACCCGCAAAAAAAAATCCATTACCAGAGTACATGCATTGGGCACTGGTGACCACGCGAGACGGTGAGACGCGTCCCCGTTCAGTATTCCCTACATTCCAAAATATAGTGTGCCCGCGTCTCTCGAGGTTCAACTTTGATCATAAATTTAACCAACGAGACCGTCTATGACGGGAGAAAAAACTATATAATTAAAAACTTCTTTTGCATACGAATTCACTGATGTAACTTTTGCTTTCGTCATAACCGGTTTTGTTGGTTAGATTTATGGTTAAAATTGAAGCACGGATATATTTTAAAACAGAGGGAGTATTTCCGTTCTGGTACACCGTGTCGCCTGCCTGCATCAAATCAAGAGACCAAGCCAGACAAAAGCACCGTGTGGCCTCAAGGCGCGCACCATGGCCCCTCGCTCAATCTTATAAAGCTACCAATATTCCCATTGTCCTCCAAAAACTACTACTCTCCATCGCCCATCCCAATAAACTAGTGCTTAAACCAGAAAAATTACGACTAATGGGATAAAACTACACTGATGATGCATGGCGACTCTGTCGATCCCGAAGAAGACAAAGGTCATGCGTCAAAGATAGAATCGTGGCCGGCCGCTGCTCTGGCATCGCATGGCGTCCAGACCTGCGTGTCATGGCATGCATTTGCGAGGGGAATCCATCCAGCGCTCGAAAAATCGACTACATTTTGAAAGCAACTTACAAACAACCAGTGCATGCATGCATGAGAATTTTGGAGTACTTAACAAATGGTAGAAGTACAACAGAATTGGCGACGCCTACTCATGCATGCTCGGCGTCGGCACCTGTCCACATGTTCGCCACCTCGTCCAGCGCGGCCGTGGCGGCACCTCCCTCGAGGAGGCCTTCAATGGCGGCCTTCTGCAACGTCGCCACCTTAGCTCTCACCTCGGCGCCTTTGCCTTGGCCAGCCATCACCTCCCTCACCGCCGCGGCGATCTCCTCCTTTTTCTTGGTCGCCGGCACCCGCACGGCGGCCCCGACGCCCTCCGAGAGCATCACGGCGTTCTGCCGCTGCTCGGCGAAGAGCGGCCACGCGACCATGGGCACGCCGTGCACCAGGCTCTCCAGGACCGAGTTCCACCCGCAGTGCACCAGGAAGCACCCCGTGGCCTCGTGAGCGAGCACCTCCGTCTGCGGCGCCCACGACGGCACGAGGAGGCCGACGCCCTTGGTCCGCTCCACGAACCCCGCCGGGAGGTAGGCCAGGGGGTCCCTCTTGCTCTCGGCGTCGTAGTAGTTGGCGTTGACGGCCCCCTCGTCGCTCGGGCTCCGCACCACCCACAGGAAGCGCTGCCCGCTGAGCTCCAGCCCCAGCGCCAGCTCGTGCATCTGCTCGGTTGGGAGGGAGCCCCCGGAGCCGAACGAGACGAAGACGACCGACCTGGGCGGCTGCCGGTCGAGCCAGTCCAGGCAGGCGGCGCGCGGCGCGTCGGTGGCGACGGGCGCGGCGTCGGTCCGTATGATGGGACCGATGCTGTACACCGGCGGGCGGCCGGGCTCCGGGCGGCCGAGCACCGTGGCGGCGTCCGGCTCCAAGACGTCGAAGGAGTTTACCAGGATGGCGTCGGCCTCGCGGTAGCGCGCGCCGTGGTGCACCATCCACCGGTAGCTCGGGCTGGACTTGTCCTGCAGCGGCGAGAGGATGTCCACCCCCGGGATGGGCACGCAGCCGGGGAGCCTGACGGGCTCGGCCAGGTCCCGGAACTCGCCGGGCATGGAGACGTGGAGCTCCGGGAGGTGGAGGATGAGCGTGAGCCCCTGGAGGTTCCCGGGGAAGAAGAGGTACCTCCTGGGCACGGCGGCGGCCACGGCGGCGTCGAAGGAGTCGGCCCCGAAGAGGTCGGCGAAGTAGGCGACCAGGCGCGTGGTGTCCATGAGCCGCGAGAGGGCCTCCGTGAGCGCCGGCACCAGCCGCGCGCACTCCTCGGACATGAGCATCTCGATGGAGGCGTCGGGCGGCAGGTCGGAGAGGTCGACGGGCGGGAGGGAGAGGGAGGAGATGGCCGGCGGGAGGGAGGCGAGGAAGGCCCGCTGCGTGGCGGACGCCGTGGAGGCGAAGGTGATGAGCGTGGCCTCGACGCCGTGCCGCGCGGCGAGGCGCTTGGCCAGCTCGGCCAGCGGGATCAGGTGGCCCATCCCGGGCGTCACCAGCATGGCGACGTGCGGAGGGCGGCGAGCCTCGGCCGCGCCGC